>NC_058134.1:93472477-93605575 GCF_016433145.1 Gracilinanus agilis | reverse complement strand
TCTCTCTCTCTCTCTCTCTCTCTCTCTCTCTCTCTCTCTCTCTCTCTCTCTCTCTCCATATATCTTTCTTTTGTTGGAATAGCCATTAGGTCACTTTCTCTCTTTCTCCTCCTCTCCCACCCATCTGGGAAACTCACAAAGTCTTATGTCTTGATTTATTCCATCTGGGTCACTTTTGCCCACTTCTCTTTTGCAGGGGAAGAGCTGTTTTCCATTCCAGACACTCCACAGGGACAGTGTCCAGCTTGTGCCAGAGAACAGCAGGATGGAGCCACCAACAGGATAGCCCTGGCACTTTTGTTGCCTAGTTGCTGTACTGGCTGCTGGTACTAAGCAGAGGAGAGCTAGATTCAATTTCAACAGCAGAGTGATAGCTGGAATTCTGCTCGCTTATTTCCTAATTCTAACCATGCTTTATCTATAAGAAATAGTAAGTGATTGAATTAGGGGAATGAGACATGATGTGATTTCCTTTGCTCTGACTGGCCCTGTTAAAGGAGAATCATAAGTTTATACTTTAGTTGACTTGCTTAAAGACACATATATAGAACATGTCTGCAGCAAGATTTGAACCCAGGTCCTCTGGGACAGGTTCAATATTCTTATATCAGGCTTCTTTCTATGACATGAGTAGATTTTTTTTGGATAAACATTGGACTAAATTACCATGGAAATCTTTTCTAGCTCTGACATTTTGATTTTTCTGGAATCAGAATATAGTTGAATCTTCAATATAGGTAACTTGATTTCAGAGGGTGGGGGAGATAGAATGAGTGTTCCTTAATGGTAGAGACAATGATGCCTAGTTCATGATATATCTTTAAGTACAGTTGATTGATTAACAAATCCAAGATGAGAGGGAAAATTTGGAAAGAGTACTTCAAAAGCAATTATCTCTTCTCTATTCTCTGTCCACTTAGGAGAGAACCTTATGATTTATAAAGAAAGAGCTTACTTACTTGTAAGAAGCTGTTTTCCAAGAGGCACACAACCTTCCAGATTGTCTTCTAGAGCTTAGGAAGCTTAAAATGCATTGTGTGTAGGACTGTCAGGAAGTTACCCCCTTAATGGATAATGACGATTTGTCCCTGTAGTAGATAAACATAGACCAGCAGTAACCAGATTAACCAAGTACCTGTTGTCAGACTGGAACAGAAGTCTTTTCTTTTCCCAGTGACTTGTTCTGAAACTGCCAAGCAAGTTGGATAATAATTAGAAAATATTTTGGAATTCTGAGACTCATGGCATTGGGCACTGCCCAGGCTAGGGAGGGAAGGTTATTGATGGCCAACAGAAACAGATATGAGGAGGCTGAGAAGAGGCAGGGAGTGGGAGATTTTGAATTACTGCCAAGGATAGCAAGCATTCTTTAAAAAGGATTGAACCAATCCCAGTGGGTGTTAGAGGGGAGCATGATGGAAGGGGCTGACTCTGGAAGTGGTGACAGCCGAATAAACTCATCACTTGCTGTGTTCCTCAGAGGAGTGACAGGGGAGTGGATTGAGGGAGACTGCCAGCTAGAAACAAAGGGAGAAATGGCAGCAGAGAAAGGGGTTCAAGAATTCTATAACTGCCAAATAATTCACAGGGGGAAGATAGGAGTGAGGCTGCCTTGGTAAGAGGGAAGCATGAGTCAGAGAGGTAAGAAGGATTAGAAAAGGTCCAGTTGTTACTTGGTTTCTTTCGATATCATCTTCATATTTCTCTTCTGCTCAAAAACTTATGCTAGTTCTCAGTTAAATATCCTCAATACCCCTCATTTTGGCATTAATATTTCTCCATAATCTGATGTCACCTAACCTATGCAAACATTTCCCCTACTATTTCCCACAATGTTCTTAACATATTCCCTAGTTATAGAATCACAGACTAAGATCTGAACAGAGTCATTGAGAACATCTAGTATTCTACCTTCATTTAATGCATAAGGAAACCAGTACCCAGATCACTTATGTAACATCTCCATGGTCAGTGAAGTACAGAATATGGGTTTGGACTCAAATCCTTATTGCTTTTTTTTCTTTCACCTGGAGGAAATTAAAAACTTATTCTCTGCCCCCTATGCTAGTGTCTTCCCCTTTGTGGACAGAGTTTTCAGGGTCTTGTATTGCTAACAGAAAAGAAGACTTTTCCCCCCTCTTACCTTAGACTCTGTGTTTCTCTATTTGTATGGCTCAGGATCACAGAAGCTTATTTGGTTGCCAAGTCACACTGATTCAGATTGAGATTTTACTACCCTAATGCTTCCAAGTCTTTACCAAATGAAACAGGGTCTATTTATATAGTTGATTTTGCCTTTTTATTATTACTCTTGCTATTTTTTAAAACCCTGGTACCATTCTCCTTCCCTCATGTTCTGTTCATGATATTGGCCAAGCCAGAAGTACCTCCTATATGCTAGACAAGCTCATTTCAAAACCTTCCTCCTAAACTCTTTAAATACTGACAGCTTATATGATCAGAGGCAGGTAGCTGATTATGTACTAATTGTCTTACATTTAACACAAGTTGTTTTAAGGTTTTTACTACTGTCTCTTCAAATAGGTGATTATAATCTCTTTGAGGAGAGTGAGTCCAGAGTAAATATAAGGTGATGGGATGGGAAGAACATTGAACCTGAGTTCAGGACAGACCTGGATTCAAATCTACCTCTAATATATTACAGTTGTGTGACCTGGAAAAAAATCTCATAAAACTCTGTGATTCAATTTTTTCTTCTCTAAAATGAATATAATCAGACCTGTGTTACGTACCTTAAAAGATTATATTACTTCACTAATGGGGAGAGGGAAAGGAAGGAGAAAGTTTACTGGGTATTTTAATGAAACATACAAATAAATAAATTTAAGTTTACATAAAATGATTTAATAAAATAATACATATGCAAAATACTTTAAAAATTTAAAATCTTATGTGAATATCAGGTAATAAATATTTATTGCTTGATTGGTAATAACTTAGGTATAGGGAATTGAATAGTCATTGACTTTTCTATTATCTCAAGGGCTATATGAATTTCTTGGTTCAATTCCAGGTCATACTGAGGTTTTCTTGGAACTCGGGTGGTAAAAAATGGAAAAGTTAGGATTTTTTTTTTTTTTTTGGTAATAATGATTAGCAGATTTGAAATAGTCTTGGTAATTGAATTACTTATGCAAGATTCTGTAGGGAACACAGAGAAATATACCAGGAAATCTCTGCCTGAAAGGAGCTTGCAGTTTAGTTAGAAAAATGACTTAAACATATAGATGATGAAATACTAACAAGAACCCCAAGAACAACAACCTTACAAGAACTATCACAAAGCAGCACATGATTAAGTGATGAATAAGTGGAATAGACAATGCATGCTTTGTGTTCAGAGAAGAAGGATGTCATTGTAAGATAACTGCATGAGGAGAGATAAGATAAACTTTGATGTTTTGGCTAGACTGAGAAGAAAAGGGTGGATGTTACAAGTAGATGGAATAGCCTTAGCATAAATAAATACTGAGATGAGAGTAAAGAGGGCTAGCACCAGATAACACTGGAAAGATAACCTGAGTTAGAGATTAAAGAAGAGAATATATTTCTGGTGAACCAAACTATGTAGGGATGCCCTTCTTTTAAACTGTTACCTTCTTTCTTTCTTAGAATAGACACAGACTATCCATTTTAAGGCAGAAGTGCAGTAAGGGTGAGGCAGTTGGGGTTAAATGACTTGTCCAGGATCACTCAGCTGTGAAGTGTCTGAAGTCGAATTTGAATTTAAGTTCTCCTGACTCCAGTCCTGACACTTAACTCCTCTAGGATACACTTAATATTCATATATGTGCATGAGACTGTAATTGAGTTAGTCATTAAAATAAAGAGTAAATTTAAGAGAGCAGTGGGAAATAATCAACTTGGAAGGTAGTTTGGGAGTGAGATGGTTGGTATTCTTAAATATCAAATTAAGAGTTGGATAGTATTCTATGGGTAATAAAAGCCAGAATTTTGAGAAGGTAAGTGACATAATAAAAATGGCGTTTTAGGAAGGTTAGTCTGGCAACTGTGTGTAGGGAGGATTGGAACAAAGAGAAACAGGAGATAGAAAATCTCAAAGAGGCTATTGAAGTAATGGAGTGTGTCCCAAAAAGTCTTAGTGCGACTGATACTTTTGGAAAATCCTATATAGGCATGAGGTAAAGATTTTGGCAGTAGGAATAGAAAAATGAAGTCAACTGACCCATTGATCTGTCCGTAAATCCTCAAAGAACTGACTGATGTGGTTGCTGAGCCATTCATTGTCTGATATTTGAAAGATCATGGAAAATGAGAGAGGTACCACAACATTGGTAAAGTGCAAGTCTTGTGCCTATTTTCCCCAAAAGGACAAGAACAAAGTAAGAAAAGTACAGACTAGTAAGTCTGTCTTTGATTCCCTAGAATATAGAAGAATGAATTATTAGAGAAATGATTGGTGAGGTGAGCATAGAGCTAGGAAAGCCATGACTACAAAAGAACTGGCACAGTTTGATGATAAGCAGGTCAAGTCAGACAAATCTCATTCCTTTTTTTTAAAAATTGATTTCTAAACTAGGAAAAAAGAATGAATGCTATAGATAAAGTTTGTCTACATTTAAGCAAGACTTTCATAAAGCAATTCATATTTTTCTCTTGAAGAATGGAGAAAGAAAGATTAGAGGATAATACAGTCAGGGGGAATCAGGTGTGATTGGACAACCATATTATAAGACTAATTGAAAATGGTTCAAAGTCATATTTGAACCCAGGACCTCCCAACTCTAGATCTGGCTCTCAATCCATGAGCTACCCAACTGCCCATGTCAATACACTACTCTTAGCATTTAAATTCCGAAAAAAAAAAAGAAAATGGTTCAGTGTCAATGTGGTATGTAAGGGGGGAAAAGGGGTTTTATGGGTTCAATATATTAAAAGATGGTCGCCAGAAGATTGAACTATTATCAATCCTCAATTAAGAATAATCTCAAGTCAAAATTGACTTTTATGGAAGTTTATTTACAATTAAGAAGAGAGAGAGGAAATAAGGAAATAAGAATCTAACCCAGTAGGTAATTTACTACAATCCTCTAATTAATCCAGGTAGATATAATTAACCCTCAGCTGAGAGTCAGAGGGCCAGAGGCCCAGAAGTGAATGAAGCAAAACTTTATACACAGAGTCTATTAAAAGAAGTTTCTTAAGAGAAGTTCAGAACGATACCCACATTCAGAGGAAGAACTAAAGGAGAGGAAACACAGAAGAAAAACAACTGCTTGAACACTTGAGTTGATGAGGACATGATTGGGGATGTCGACCTGAAAGGACCACACCAATGCAACTATCAATAATATGTAAATAAGTCTTGATTGATGACACATGTTAAAACCAGTGGAAATGCAAGTTAGCTATGGGGGGAGGGAGTTTGAGGGGGTGAAGGGGAAAGTTAAAACATGAATCATGGAACCATGGAAAATTTTTCTAAAAATAAAAAAATTAATAAAATAAAAAAATAATAAAAGGAAGTAACCATTTAAAAAAATTAAGAGAATTTCAGGAAGTTTCAGTCAGTCTTTAAACTTACCACGTGGAATTCAAAGAGATATATAAAGCAGAAGATTTTTCTATAGAGCAAAAGAATCCCTTTCTTAAAATTTTTTCCCAGGTGGAACAGATAATACAAATGAAATAATAACTTTTTATCTGTGTAAAACTTAAGGTTCATAAGGGAACAAAGATATGCCAATTATTCTATTTAAAATAGAATATCCAGGAAACTAAGTAGTCCTACATCAAAACTATAAAGACTGAGCCTTACTCAGGATTTTCAATGAAATTATGAAGATGATTTTTACATCACAGGGAAGAACAGATGTGATTGAGCAAACAGCCCTGAGCAGTGTAACTTTTTTCTTCTTGGCCTATATGTTGTTTTTTTCAAAATATAAATTTCATTCTATGCATAGACATGTCTCTAATTATCCCAGAAGCTTCCTAAATCCTGGGATTAGGTTTATTCCTATCATTTTTTATTTTAATACTTACTGACAGAATGAACCAGATTCTATATATCTTTTCTATTTTGTAGGGTATATTTTGAAATTCACTTTAGAAATCACTGAAAATTTCATAATTGGGGAGAATCAGTAGATATGATAAGATAAAATATGGCGAATGTGATTTTCATAGTAAATAGATATTAGAGCCACAATGGGTTAATGTGCAAGAGATTTCTCATTAGAGTTAACTGTATTTAATCAAAGTTGGTGATTTCAAGATTAGATGTAAAACAATAACATGTTAATAACATCTGTTTATATAGAGTATACTTTGTATTTTGAATTTTTACCCTCTGATACTAATATTGCTCCCATTTTGGCATGACTTCCTCATCCCTTCCATTTCAGTTTTCTGTTCTTATACATCAATAACAGGAAGGTAGAGAGTAGTGCCACACCTCCCATCCCATACACAAAATATTGCTGAATGACCCAGGAAACTTGTCTTGCCATAGAATGACAAAAGTGTATAGGCTGCCTAATTATGCCTCATCAGTCTACTGGACGATATATATGCATGCTGTTTGCCTGAGTAAATCCTCTTAATTGAAAAGTCTGAAGCCTTAAATCAAAAAGCATACTTTTGTTATAGATTAATAGCTCCATATATTTAGTAGTTTTTTTATTGATTTGTACGATCTAGTAATGAAAAGCTATTACTTTTTTTTAATGAAATGCATTTTTCTCAGCTATTTATCACTTAAGTTGTTCCTTAGTACCATCAGAACAAAAATATTCAGGAAGAGGTGGCATGATATCACTTTTTTTGACAACACATTACTTTTCATTGGCTAGAAAGAGGCATCTAAGAATCCAAATCTATTATGTTAATGTTGATATCATTCTTAACACTTTATATAAAGGACAAACTAATTGTTATCAATTAATATTGCTTCAAAGCCTAGAGCTTTCTAGATAATGTACAAAAGTAGCTAGAATAAAAACCCATAGTTTAGTAGTATGAAACCAGTTAAGTGATTAATAAGTACTTGTGGTCTAACACTATCCAATTTTTTTTCTTTTTTGGAAAATTTATACTGCAGAGGACCAGAGAGATGCATACATATCATCATATCTTAGCATCTCTAAAATAGTGAAGGAAAGCACTAGTGATGCCAAAACAAAGCATTACTCTATGATTGTTATTTTCATTGTCAGAGTAACTTTCAGGTCTCATAGCTGCTAGGTGGCCCAACAGACAGAGTGTTGGACCGGGATTCCAGAAAACCTGATTTCAAATCCAGTCTTAGAAAATTACTAGATGTGACTGTGTAAATCACTTCACCTCTTTGCCTCAATCATTTCAACTTTAAAAATGAGGATAATAATAACACCTACCTTTCAAAGTTGTTATCGTGATCACGTGAGATAATATTTAAAAAGAATTTAGCACAGTGCCTGCCACATAATAAGCACTTAATCCTTGCTTTCTTTCCCTTTCTTCCCCCTCTCATGAATAGAGAGATCTGGTAGCAAGAGAGATGTTAAATTCAAAAGCTATTTTCCAGAAGCCTCAAGAGGCCTTATGAATCAAGACTCTTTTCCCCCTCCCTTTGATGTTCTTAAGCAGGACAACAGTGAAATTGCTGGAAAAGTAAATACAATCTGTTTGATTGGCAAAACCCAGTGGAGTCATTAAGGAAGTCAATAGTATTTAAAATGAAGTTGCTTTTCCACTGTACAAACTCATATAACTAATTAGACATAGATAGCCTAGGTCAGTGATGGTGAACCTTTTAGAAACAGTGTGCCAGCCTTGTCCCCACCCCATCCTACCCAGCCTGAGTGCCATGCCCATCCCCATCAGAGACTGAATGCTATGCCTCACCTCACCCCCCTTTACCCCAAACAGGGGAAGGGAGGAAGCACTCCCATTGGGTGTTGGGCAGAGGGGTGGGTGATGAGAGGTGCCTTTGAAGAGAGGGGGAGGAGAGTGGCCCTAATGCTCTGCTCCTCTCCAGCTCTGCTCTCCTCCAGCTATGTGCCACACTGTGAGCTATGCTCCCCTCAAACCTAGCTCCTCTCAAACCCCAACACAGGAATGACCTTCACTACAGACTCAATGGAATGTCATCTGTGCCATCCCGTCAGGCAGCATGTGAACCCCTAACCAAGTACCTTACCCCAAACTGGGTAGGAAGGATGTGCTTGCATTGCAGAGGGGCTGGTGAAATGAGGAATGTCCTCAGGTGCCTGGAGAAATGGGGGTAACAGCTTGATCCCTAGTCCTTTTAAATTTCTGGTAATGAACTCTGGCAGGCAAAATGCAGGTGTGCTTACAGGTAGGGCCCTGCATGCCCTTTTTGGCATATATGCCATAGGTTTGCCATCATGGTCCTATGTTCTCAAAACTTTGATGGGCTTGATAAATATTTAGGTGGAAAGCTAATTGCAAAAAATGAAAAAGATTTTATCAAGCTTCAGTGATTGTATACATATTTATTTTGGCATTGAAATATTTCACATGTTGAAAAGGCATTTGTGCCCATCATGGAACAGATATTTTTCTTCTTTTGAGAGGACCCTGGAAAGAGTGGGATACACTTGTACAGCCTAACTGAAAAATTGACCTCCATATATCATATATCTATTGTATCATTATATCATATCCATCATATCATCAGATTAGATGAGAATGAGAATTATTATGTGATAATAGATTTGGAGGAAGTATCTCCTTAATTTTCTTTTTTTTATTTCTTTAGAGATAGAAACTACATTTTCAGGTTGATTAAATTACTATAGTTTTTGCATTTTGGGAAATTACACCAAGCTGCCCACAAAGCCACCAACCTCAGAATGAAATAAGCTATTTTCAGAAGCAGATTTTTAGAGGTGATATTTAAACCTACTTTATACTCTATCTTATCAAGTGCAATTTGTGCTAGTCATGGCTCTTGCTAAGAAGAATCAGTACTCTAAATTTGATTTTTTATGGCTAACTCTCAGTTATCCATGCATATATTATCTACTTGGTAGATTACCTGTGACAATTTTTTTTTCATTCCAAGATCCTTTGCCACTCCGACTCAGCTGACTTCTTTTGATGTGTCTGCAACCTTCTCCTCTTATTAGTGAGTTTTCCCCCTAAAAGTTTTATTTTGAAGAAGGGCCTAGACCAACCATTCTTCACTCTCCAGTCCACCTCAACAAGATTGCTTCCCTTCCCCTTTCTCTTCAGTTCCCTTTTATGTATTGTCTTTCTCTGTTAAAAATATATACAACTAGGGGCAGCTAGGTAGCTTATTGAACAGAAAGCTAGGCTTGGAGACAAGGGGTCCTGGCTTCAAATTTGCCCTTAGATACTTCCTAGCTCTATGACCCTGGGCAAGTCACTTAAACCCAACTGCTTGGCCCTTACTGGTTTTTACACTTAGTATCAATTCTAAGACAAAAGCTGAGGGTTAAGGAAAAGGATATATGTATCTTGAGGGCAGAGATTATCATTCTTTTTGTTTGTATTGCTGTCACCAATGCTTAGGACAGAGCCTCTACAAAGAAAGTGCCAACTAATTTCCTTGTGGACTTAATCTCCCTTCAAATATGAAGCCTGTTTTCTGACATCAAATGATATCAACTGGAAAAGCACACGCTTATTTTAGTTTTAGCCTAATAGAGAATTAGATGATGCAGTGCATAGAGTGCTAGGCCTAGAGTCAAAAAGACTTATCTTCCTGCATTCAAATCTGGCCTCAGATATTTAATAGCTGTGTGACCCTAAGCAAGTCATTTTACCATTTACCTCAGTTCCTCATCTGTAAAGTGAACTGAAGAAGGAAAAAGCAAACTAACTTTGCCAAGAAAACTCCAATTTGGGTCACAAAGAGTAGGGTCTGACTGAAAAGACTGAACAGCAGCAACAATAAAGAAATTATCCTGGAAAACACAACCTTTTAAAATTCACATGATACATTGAAAAATTAAATGTAAAAGACTTTTGAGCTATCCATCGTTCTATGTCATCTACACCATAGTAGATAATGGAGAATTGGTTGCAATAGCTATGTGTCATTCTTTCAGGTTCAGTCTGCTTATTGAGTTTGAATTCTACAGGAAATCCTTGGATCATAAAGCAGATCCAGAGAACTCACTGTAGCACATCCTTTGATTCCAATACTCAGATACACTAAATGTTGATCATTGCTTATGCTTGGATAAGTAAGAAGTTTAGGTCCTTTTGGACAGGTGTAATTCCTCTCTCTCACTCCTGAATGGATACAAAGAGTAGTAGAGTACATGCTTCTCTCTCACTTTCCCTTTTTCTCTAATTCTATTTCTTTCATTCTTTCTCTTTCTCTTTCTTTCTTTTTTCTTTCTTTTCTTCCCTTTTCTACCTTCTGCCTTCCCAAAGCAGTAGATAAATGACAGGATATGGTTTTAAGACTAGAGGAGACAAGATTTGAGGTAAAGGGCTGAAGGGACCATTCCATTTTCTCAAGCCCTAATAATAATCAATGATGGTTATTTTTAAAAGCAGCACAGAAGAGTTAAAACGAGGAAAACTCTTGCCCAGTTGTTGCCTGGAGAATACATAAAAAGTTCTCAGAAGGAAAAAAACCAATTCTAGTATGAACACAAGTAACCCTCCTCAGTTTAAATCTCCAGAGTCTGACACCGGCACAGCTATTACATCTCCCAAGAGGGAGGAGCAGTTTGGATTCTGAAACATATGCAAAACCATGGAATTTCTTTCCCTTAAAAAGCCATAACTTGCTGCCTTAGCCCAGGTAGGATTATTACTAGCTGGATGAGATAAAACTCACATATTTCAGAAGATGGAATAATATTTCAAGTTATTATCAGGACATCTTCTGACAGCTTAAGAAAGTTATTTATACAATTATCAGAATCTGGCAAGTGTGTGGTACAGTGGAAGGAAAGCAAGATTCAAAGTCAGAGGACTTGGGTTCAAATCGTAGTTCTGCCCTTTATAACCCATGTGACCTTAGGCTAGTTGCTTGACCCCTTCAGCTTCAGTTTCCTCATCTATAAAGTGAGTGAGTTGACTTCTAAAATCTCTTCCAGCTCTGTCTGGAATTTTGTGATCTTCAAATAACAGAACTAAGATTTCATAGATCTAAGATTTCATTTCATTTTGAAACTAGAAAAGTTTAGGCAACTAGGTAACACCATGAATAGAATGACAGGCTTGAAGTCGAGAGGACCTGGGTTCAAATCTGGCATCAGATAATACCTCCTAGCTTTGTGTACCTGGGCAAGTCATTTAACCACAATTGCCTCATCCTAACCCCTCTCCTATCTTAGAATCTAAGACATAACATAAGGGTTTTGAAAAAACATTAGAAAAGTGATTAGAATTTACTAATTTAAACTTTTTTTCTTTTATAATGGAATGGACTTTAAACTCTATCTCTAACACATATTGGCTAAATACCTACAGCAAAGTCACTTAATTATTCAGTGCCAAAGGCAAGACTACAAATTGGAGAATAGTTGTTTCTCAGTATTAGTAAAGGGTTTCCTATCCCAGTGAAATCATAAATGTATAGCAATAACCACAAAAAGCCATGGAGTTCTTAGTGGATCCACTGTCTAACAAGCCACAGAAGGTAATTCTGTAGCAAAAGGGAAAGAATCATTATTTGGAAGAAATATTTTGAATCCCTACAACTACATTATCCAAACTTCCTTTCTATATTACCCAGAATGCTTTTCCCTTTGTCCACATCAGCGAGGTCAAGTTTGTCTAAGTTCTGAACCTTCGCCTCTCTCTTCCTCTTTTTGCTCTCCCAAGTGGGCTGAATAGTTAGGTCTCTTATTTAATTATTATTAATAAACTTTTAACATACAATACTTGGAATGTTGGATATTAATTTTAAAACCTACAATATGAGGATAAGGCTTTTGCAATTCCATTTTGTCTTCTTTCTATTTGAGCTTACATAGGTAGGAGGACAACTCCTACCTCCTAGACCAGACATCAACCTGAGGTTTATTATATTTGGACTGGAGGTCCCCTTCAGAACTGATTAGACCCTGTAGATAGGAAATAAAGCATTAGAGGAGGTGGCCTATGGCTGTCACAGCAAGTATAAATTTGTTACTAATTACACTCCACTGAAAGAAGCATGGAGTAAAAGGACCTTGGACGTGTCTCCTACATCAACAATTATTAGTATTTTCCTATTTTTTCCCCAGAAGAGTTCAAATTCTTTCACCTGAATTTCTAGGCCTTCTGGAATCTACCACCTTATCCTTCTAATTATATCTGTTATTATTTCTCTCCATGTAATTTATATTATTACCAAACTGGATTCCTCACTCTTTTTTTCTACTCAAAATTCACTATATTTTCCCATTGCTGTGCTTTTGTTCACTCATTACCTAATTCCTATAATAGCTTTACTTCTCCTCTTTAATTCTTGAGATTCTACTCATCCTTGAAAGCCCAGATCAAATACTTCTCTCTCCAGGATGTTTTCCATGATCTCTCCTTGTTTCCTCAAGTAGGTAACATTCTTCACTTTAGGGATCTCATATAATACTTTGTTTTGTTTATCTTCAACATTCTTATAAAGTAATATTTATACATGTATCACATTGAGCAGTATTTGTATCTAATCTCCATATAAGACCACAAGATCCATGAGGTCTGTCTTTCTTCAAATGAGTATTTCCCTAAAAAGAGGACTAGCCCATATGCCAATGAGAAAAGGAACTTTTCAATATCTTGACCCACAGGATTTTGTTGTCTTCCTTCCAAATATTCCAGAATTAGCCATGAATCCTGAGTATGGAAAAACACAGAAATAATCCAAAGTGCAAAGTGGAATATCACCAAAAAAACAAACAAAAAAAAATAAGAACTCAACTGAAAGAATAGGTTAATCACAAAATAAAATTGTCAGGAGTTCTTACAATCACTGAGCAATTCCCCCAAAAGAGATCACCTTCAAACATGCTAACTGGTACAAACAAAAGATCACGGGTCTGGGATTCAGGTGCCCTGGGCCATAGTTGTAACTCTGGCAATTACTTTCTCTATAACTTTGGATAAATCATTTCATTCTCTATGCCTCAGTTTTCCCCTCCTTGTCTTACTAGGTGCTTGTAAGAGTCAGGGTAAGGGGGCAGCTGGGTTTCTCAGTGTATTGAAAGCCAGGCCTAAAGACAAGATGTCCTGGGTTCAAATCTGTCCTCAGACATGTCTTAGCTGTGTGACCCTGGGTAAGTCACTTAACTCACATTGCCTAGCCCTTATTGCTCTCATGCCTTGGAACCAATACATAATACTGATTCTAAGGCAAAAGGTAAGGACTATTAAAAAAAGTCAGAGTTATAAAAAAAATGGGGTTTAGGGAAAGATATAGGGATTGATCTGATACTGGAACTTCCATGTGAAGACATTCTCTCTATCAATGAAAGTCAGCACCTTCTATACCACATAGAGTCTTAGAGCATAACCTAGAGGAAGAAGAGCCTAAGTGATTTGCCCAGGGTTATATATATATATATATATATGTAAGAATTGGTACCTCAATTCAAATTGTCCTTATTCTAAAGCTAGCTCTTTTCCTTACACTGTACTGCCTCTTTTTTAATTTAACAAAGCAAGAACAAATGAGCATATCAGTGCTTTCAAATATCAGTTTATGAAGAAATCCACATTTATATATTGTGTTAAAAATCAACCATAGTGGTTAATTTAGGTTTCCNAAGTTTTTAAGGATATTCTCAGAAATTGTTAATGAATTAGATTTTCAATAAATCTCCACAGGCAGAGCATGCAAGAAATTAGAGAAAATGGTACATGGCAGTGGGGGTGGTGCAGATGTTAGGCATCATAGAACTTCATAATTTTTTTAGTTTACTTTTCACTGCTATGTAGAAACATATATATATATATATATATATATATATATATATATATATATATATATATATATATATATATGTAAGAATTGGTACCTCAATTCAAATTGTCCTTATTCTAAAGCTAGCTCTTTTCCTTACACTGTACTGCCTCTTTTTTAATTTAACAAAGCAAGAACAAATGAGCATATCAGTGCTTTCAAATATCAGTTTATGAAGAAATCCACATTTATATATTGTGTTAAAAATCAACCATAGTGGTTAATTTAGGTTTCCATTTTGCACCCATGACCAATGAGTGATTGTAGAATAAGTTGCTGGGAGCAACATGGCTTCCTTTCATCCTTGAAAGCAATTAAACAAATTAATTAGTTCCCTGGCCAGCCCCAGATCCCAGCCTGAGTGAACTCCAACACAAAGGCACCGGTGCCAGGTACCTGCATCTCCTGTAAATGGGACCTCCCCCAAGTCATTTGGCTAAATGTTTTGCTTTATTTTGCCCCCACACTTGACCTGGAATCCACAGTCACAGAATGAACTGCTGCTGAATCTGCTGTCAGCCCAGAGAAAATTCCCATAAGAAGCCCCCTATAATTTGGATCTTCTCAGATTTTATGGGATAAACATAACGAGCCAAATCTCCACCTTCTCCCCTAGAAGCAAGGGCACATTTCCCAGCTTCTGTTGCCCAAGCCAACCCACAACATTAAAGGGTCAACTGAACAATTTGAGAAAGGGCTTGTTTTCTGTGACTGCAGCCTTTGAGAAATACCAATCCGGTGGCCAAGGCTTTACAATCCCATTGAGCAGAGGACCAGAGAATGTTATCATAAGAAATATAAATCTGGCTAAATGGAGGATTTTTTCACTATGAAGATTAGCCAGAAAGAATAATGAGTGGAAATAATAGAATAAATGTTATTTTTTCCCTCTACAAATAATAAAAATTCATTGATTCTCCTTTTATATCTAGAATAGATTGAATAGTTTTGGATGAAGTAGGGGAATGGATCAGATAACCGCTGCATGACCCTGGCAGTTCTGTGATTCTCTGATCCTGAAAAGAGCTCAGCTTCTATGACTATAGGAGAGAAGAGAAAATGAGTTAATACAATTCTTTTTTAGGGACCTTTTGTTAGGTAACTTGGGCTTCTATTGATAGATTTTTATTAGGACTTCTGAATGTAACTTTTAATACTGAACTAGCTCATAGACACTTCTTCCTGTAACAACTATTTGTAGGAATTATAAGTATATGAGTATCCAATGAAGTCCAAATCAACACCATCAACCTGGGCGATCTAGTTCAGTAGGAAAAAAATAAAAAAACAGAAGGGGCATCCTCAACAGTACAATCCTTAGCTCTGAATATAGGATGATTTCATCATCTCCCAGAGAACCAAAAATAATTTTTCCATCTGCTAGGTGATGACTAAAATTCTTTTAACAGGTAACACTGCCACTTACTTCACAGCAAGAGAGAAGGCTTAACTCTGTCCTTGATGGTTAACAGAGATGACTACCTTCATACTAAGATGTAAATGACTAAAAAAAGATAATTTCCTAAGAGCAAGTTCTGATGGGATGGGAGGAAGGAAAGCAAGATGATAGTTGGTGCAGGAAGGAAGGAAGGTAATAAGTATTAAACATCTACTTTGTGTCTGGTATTATGCTAAACACTTTGCAAATATTATCTCATTTGGTCCTCACAATGAACCAGGGACATAATATGCCAGTACAGTCCTCCTTTTTATAGTTGAGAAAACTGAGGCAGGCAGACATAAAATGATTTGCCCAGTGTCCAAAGCTAGCAAGTATCTGAGGCAGAAATTGAACTCAGGTCTTCCTCTCTCCAGGACCAGTGATCTGTACACTGCACCACTTAACTGCTAATTCTGTGCCAGGGAGAAGGCATAGACTATCTCTTGGGTCAAGCCAAAGCTCAAGCTCCACTTATATTTTTCCTGATATACTCCCACACATCCCAATACCTAGTATCCTCCCTCCCAATTGACCTTGCCTTTATTTATTTTATTGTGTACATATTTGTATATGTTCTTGATATCTTTTACCCTTGAACAGAATCTCCTTGAGAATAGGAAGTTTTTATTAATCTTTTTATCACTGGTAAATAGCACAGTGCTTAACGCATTGGAGGGAACTAGTTAATACTTCCTTGAGTGAGTAATTGTTTAGTAGCAAACCAAGAATAAAGAAAAAGTTATTTAAATGGGAAGCTGGAGGCATGAGACAAAATCCATTCTCTTTACGTTTTTTTAGTCATATCTGGTTTATTCAGATTTTCAAATGGTAGTTTCACTTCACTAGTTGTTGTCTGTTGACCCTTTCCCATGTATTTACATACAGGGCACAGATTATTATATAAAATAATAAAAAATAGCATTTATGTAGCTCCTGTCCTGTGTCAGGCAGTGTGCTTAACACTTTATAAATATTATTTGTTTGATCAAAGGAATTTTGGGGACTTTGTTAATGAGTCTGAGGGTAATCAGTAGACAAAATCATGAAATTGTTGAAATAAATTTTTCGGATCTCTCCTTCCCTTTTGATATTGACCATCTAACTTTTTAGATCTTAGAACTGCACTGAAATCTGTATAATCCTTCCCACATTGATACTCTTCCACATAATTCTTTATGACCAGCATGTTTCCCTTCTATGTCCCTCTCCCCATATCTAAACTAATTTAATTTCTGTTCCATACCTTCAGATCCCTTTCTGTGTGATCAGTGGTAATCTGATAAAGTATTTCAGAATCAGGTGTTAGAGATAGCTCAGGTACTTCTCTCCCAGATTTACATATAAATATATGCATATAAAATATGTATATGCCAATATAAATAGATATATGAAATAAAAAACACACACATAAATATTATAGACCTAGAACTGAAAAGGACATCCTAGGTTTTTAATTGCAATTCCCCTCATTTTATATCAAGGAAATGAGACCCAGGCATCTTAAGTGAATTGCAGAAGATCATACAGAGAACATACATTAAAGATGGAATTTGAACTCAGGCCCTCATTTTGCAATTTTAGATTTCTTGCTTCTAGTAACAACTTGTTTTTAAAGAATACATATGCATATGTATACTTTATGTGTACATTATATAACAGAATATTTAAAGTATGTTATATAATATAAAGTATATCTTTTAAATAAATGTTTAACATAAGCTTTGTTCCAAAAACAGGACAATAAAATCATAAAGGAGGTGATAGATGCCCCAAATACCTATAACAGATAACAGATGACAAAGCATTTTATTCGACAGTTAGAGCAGTAGCTTAATATGCATATGCCCAAGGAGAGGGAAAAGAAGGATTCACTCCATGGCTAGGCAGTTTTTCATTCCACCTATGAGTTCAGCCTACCCTTCACAGTTCCATCTAGTAAGCATCCTTGAGGTACTCTGTGTTTTCTTGGAGCTCCAAGAAACTCTTTTATTCTCCTCTGATTTCCCATGTTTTCCTTCCTGCTCCAGTGTCAATCTCAATTGCAAACACCCCCAGGAAGCTGATCTCTCAGCTTCATTCAGCTCCTGCCGTGTTGTGAATGAACAAGGAAGTGAGAAGAGTTTTTCATAGCTTATTGCCAGAAAAAATGTGCCTGCCAGCTTTGATGTGTATAAAAAGCAAATTTGCTTCCCTGTAAGTTTGCAGTGTTTATTAAACACAAAGACTGTATTGCATGGTTAATATTTAAACATCTCTATACCCCTAGACTGAATAATGTTCTGCTGTATTTTTTTAAAAGGAATTTGCAAGAAGAATGAATACATAGAGTGAAAACAAAGGCCAGTTCCAAATCAGACTATAGCAACTCCTATGATCCTCTCTTGTTTTCCTTCCCATGATAGCAGCCCCATGGTTTCCCTACTTAGGCAAATGAGCATCTGTTTTCTACATGGAAAATTGTCCAAGTAAAATAATAGAAGATACTGTGGCTGAAAAGTGAAATAATTCAATTGATTACAGTTTGGGGAATTATAATAACAGAGAAGCCTATTATGGGGAGTTTAGACATGGATTTAGATGTACCACTTACTCTAAACTCCTATAGCACTGATTATCTGTATCAAGTCAACAGTCAAGCATTTCAACTCATTTGGCACTTAGCCTATGCTTCTTTGGGTTATTATTTATTTTTCTTGTAGATGATTCTTCTCCTTTGTAGACTGTAAGTCTCTGAAATGAAGGGACCTTCATATCCCTCCAGGAGTTCTCAGTGGACAATATGACCTTTTGCCTATAGAAGCAGATAGTTAGAAATTAAATGACAATAAGGGGATAAAAATGTCACACTCCCTACAACAAAGTCATCTCATAGGATAAAAGCCAAGTATAATAGTGTTAGACAATACATCCTTAACAAAGAGTCATATGCCTGTCAGGTAGGATAGTAAAGATAGCTATGACAGAATTCAGAAGACTTCTGTTCAAATCTGCCTCTGATGTATTTGCCTTTATGATCTGGAGCAAATGACATGACCTCTTTGGACCTTAATTTCAGCATAGGTAGAATAAGGGAATTGGACTACATGACTCTAAGGTCTCTATCTACTTCAGATCTATAATATTAAGGTTGACAGTTATTCCATACCTTCTCCCCTGAAAGTTTGGCATGAGTAACTTTGTTTCCTTTGTAATAAACATAGGCTATATGTTCTGTGATGCAAATGGATGATTTTCAGTTCATTAAAAAAACAAAAACAAAAACAAAAACAAAAACAAAAAATCTCCTATTCATAGTTCACTCAATGCCACTTGAGCAGAACATTCTCATTTACACCTCTAAGTTTTGTTCATGCTGTTTTCCTTCATCTATCCAAAACCTTCTAATGGAGCATCTACTGAGTTCATCCTTATTCAGTTGAATTTCATTTAATTAATCCAGCATTTAGAAATGCCTGTGTTATGCCAGTCATTATGTGAGGTGATAGGGATACAAAGACAAAAAATAAAACCATCTCTACCCTCCAGAAGTTGATTTCTACTGGGAGCTGTGAAGAATACAGAAGTAGAATAAAATATGGTTCCCACCTTTCTAATCTTATATCAGAAACAAAGATAACATGCATGAAACAGAGACCCACATCAGGTGTTGTGGAAACAGGTGCCAAATTATATGGCTCTTGGTAGTCACCAACTACTCCTAAAGTATGTAGGTTGTAATTTGAAAAGTATTTGAGAGAAGAGGGAGACCAGTGTGGGTTAAAAGGAAGTGAAGAAGTGAGGCTCAAAAGATGACTATGATTTGGTAGAGAAAGTAGAGAAAGAGGAACAACACCAACACAACCATGGAGTTGGAAATGAATATGACTCTGAGGGAACTGTGGCTACAAATATTTCTTTCTATTACAAAATGTCTAATAACAAATGACTAGTTAGCAGGTCGTAGTTCTGGCAAATTCCCACCATTAGCTTCCACCTTTCTTTAGCCTCTTATGGTTTGAAATGGCTTAGGTAGGAGCAGCCCAGGTAAGTAGGAAATGACTTTCCTTCAATGGATATATCTTTAAAAAATACTATCATTGCTCAGCTCATTTTCAGTCCTTGGGAATACATAGAAGGCCCTGAGATACTCTGTGGAAAGTGCAAAGAGGTTAAGTTTGTGCTTTTGCACTGCTAATCATTCCTGAAGATGGTTTATTGTGTGAAAGCAAATTATTATGCGAATAGTAAGAGTAGAAACTGTTCACCTGGAGACCATTCTTGCTTTATGTCAACAGAAGGTGCTGTTTCCTACTCTGGGGTAATTAAGAAAGTCTAGAGAAGAAAGGAGGGTGTGTATTTTATTCAGTCAACTGAGGCAATTACATCCCTCTACAGCTTGACTATGGCATGTAAGTGATATAAAAACACTAACTCTGAGCTTGAAGTCAGAATTGTAGGTTCAAAACATTTTTTGAAGATGACAGTATTTGGTCCAATCCCTTCTTTTACAGAAAGGAAACTTGGGTCCTTTGGGATTAGGTGACATCCAAGACCACATAGGTATTTCAAAATTAAAAGTGAATATTTATTACTATCTGCTATATGTTAGATATCCTTCTACCCTCTGATCTGGAGAAAGTCAACCTTTTGAAGACTTCTTCATTTCTTTCTGCCACTCCACTTTTCATTTAATAATCTCCTTGATCTGAAACCTTAGAGTTATCTTTGGTTTCTCTTCCCATAACCTCATAAAACAAATTGATTACTAACTTCTGTTAATTTCACCTCTAAAATCTCTGACACATATGTCCCTGGTTCTACTATTACCATCCTATTATAGGCTTTTACTCTTATCCAACTAGACTATTGTAATAATTTCTGAACAGTTCTTCCTGTCTCTACTCTAGTCCATTAACATAGATGATAGGCCAGTGTATGGTCTTTTAACTTCTCAGGCTCACTGTTACTGACTAAAGGTTTAACCTCATTTGTTTGGCATTTGTTATTCCATAGCCAGATACCTTGCTCTCTTCTTACCATTTTTCTCTCCTCTATATGCTCTAAGCTCTAGCCAAACTGTATTACTTCTTGTCCCTAAAAAGCCTTATGATTTCCCATTTCCAATCCTTTGTTCAAATCCTATTGTAGGAATGGCCCTCCCCCCTTTCTTTACCTACTGAACTCCTAACTTACTTCTAAAACTCAACTTCAAAGTCCCCTTTTCCATGAAGTGCCCCCAATCCACCCAGTCAATAATGAGCTTTCCCCCACTCTCACTTGGCATTTTCTTTTTTTGTATGTATTATTCACATACTTCTGCATATTTTAGTTCTCTATCCCACACCAGGACAGAGATTGTCTTTTTTAGCAACTCACAAGAGGAACTCAAATGTATGTTGAATTTAAATGAATATCTCTGCATTCAAGTTCCCTTTTCTATGAAGAAGGGATCATAATAACTATTCTACATCCTTTTCAAAATTAACCTGAAATTTGGATGAAATAAAATATGGAGACATCATTCAAACACCACAACATTTAATCCAAATTAAGATACCCATTTTCCTGGCTTTCTTCTGAAACTTGAAGTTTCTCTAACCAACCTAAGGGCACATCAAAGTGCCTAGGAATGTTTAATGGAACATTGAATAGAGAGTTTATTTGATCATCAGATATAAAATCTCAGAAATCTGCCAGTTAAATAGGTGACAAATAAATTATATCTTGCATACTATTGGCAATAAATAAGTGCTTATCAAATTACATTCAATGACACAAAAGGAAGAAACCATAGAGATGATCTAGTATAATGTCATCATTTTACATATGAGAAAGTTAATAATGCAGTTGCTACTTTTTATTTTGACTTTGGTAATGCCATCTTTTCATTTTTCAATAACCTTTCTTTTCCAAATATATTTTCCCCATTTTCTCTAACTTGTTACCCATGTCTTGTTATAAGAAAAGATGTGAACGAAAGAAAGAAAAAGGAAGGAAGAAATGAAGGAAGAAAGAAAGACTTAGGCAAAATTAGCCAGCATTAGCTAAGGTTCACAGTATAGACAATGTCTCACATCCTGTGAGGAGAGGGGAGGTCTTAGGATCATAGGATAATAGCTACAAAGGACCTTAGAGGCCATCTAGTTCAGCCACTCACATTATACATGAGGAAACTATGGCCAAAGAGTGTCAAATAAGATCATTTCTTCACCTGTTGGAAACAAGGTATGTCTTTGTGAGTATACAATTTTCACTATCCTTTTATTATTCCTTCCTATTCTCATTTAGTCATTCTGCATATCGTTTTTTGGGTTCTCTGGATTTCAAGCTGCTTCATTCACATAAGTTTTATCATGTTTCTCTAAATTCTTTGTTAATCATTTCTTAGAACCAATTAACATTTTTACATTCATTTACCATAATTCCTTTAGCCATTACTTGCATGATGAGCATTACTTGCAAGAAGGCAACCTTGTACTGTCCAAGTCTTCCTTCAGTTTTCATTTAAAGGCATCGGAGTGTTAGAGTGGGAGGTGATATGTAACTGTGGCCCTATTTGCCTGAACCAGGAAAACCTGAATTTAAGTTATCAGTTAGATATCTCTGGCAACCATGATATGGGCAAAAGGAGTAGTTAAAATCAAGAGCAAAGAATGCTTTATCCTGGTAGGTGGAAAATGGGGGAATGGAGTCCTTGTCAGCATGTATTAAGTGTTTTCTTTTCCCTATGCTTCTCCTATAATTGACTTCACTGAAATAAATCCACATCCCATTCAATCAGTTTTTTTCTATAGGGAAATTCTAGTTCCACCACTCTATCAAAGGGTTTAGAATATAGAGTTATTTAGATAAAAATGTGAGGAATAAAAAAATAAGATAATTGGCATATTCCATGGAAATGAAACAATTTGTCTGTGGATTGGAAATAAAACTTCTTGGATGAGGAAAATTCCTTTGCCAAGTAGTTTTGCACCTTTTCTGCATCTTTTCTGCATCTTATAGTCTTACAGAAATTACAGGGCACTAAGAGGGTAAATGACTTGTCTAAGGTTATAAAGCCAGTAAGTAACAGTGCTTTAATTTAATTTAAAAGAATTTAAATGCAAGTTTTCCTGGTTGCAAAGCTGGCTCTCTATCTCTGTTGCCATGTTGCTTTCCCATATGTCTTAGTTTGCCAAAAGGCTGAAGACTGAGTGATAATTAAAAAAAAGTCTTATGCTCTATAAATTTTGATCCATAAAAACTAAAGGATGGAACAAAATTAATAAAACACATCAAAAGTTAATTTAATAGGAGAAGGTAGACAACTCAGTAAAATGAGAGCCAGGTCTAGAGATAAGAGGTCCTGGGTTCAAATTTGGCCTTAGATATTTCCTAGCTCTGTGACCCTGTGCAAGTCACATAATTCCCTTTGCCTAGGGCTTACCACTCTTTTGCCTTGGAATGAATACACAGTATTATTTCTAAGATGGAAGGCAAAAGTTTTTAAAAAGTTAATTGTATATTTGGAAATTAGTCTTGATAGATGACACAAGTTAAAACCAGTGGAAATGTGCATCGGCTATGGGAAGGGCAGAGGAGGGTGAAGGGGAAAGTAAGAACATGAATCATGTAACCATTGTAACTTTTCTAAAAAATAAAAATTATTAAAGAAAAAGTTAATTGTATGCCAACCAAAACCTGATGCCATATAACAAATAATGTCAAAATGGATATTTGATTTAGAAAAAAGAGGGAAGCCATAAATAAAATAGGGGAGCCCAAAATAGTTTATCTGTCAGATGTAAGGAAAGAATTTTTGTCCAAACAAGACTTAGAGAACACTATGTGATCCAATAGATAACTTGGGTTACATTAAATTATAAATATTTTACACAGACAAAATGAATACAACCAAGATTAGAAGGAAAACAACAAACTGGGAAAAAATCCTAATAGTAAGTGTCTCTGAAAAAAAGCCTCATTTCTCAAATAGATAGAGAATTCAGACAAATGGAGAAAGGATAGGGACAGACAATTCTTAGATGAAACTAAAACTATCTTTAGTCATATGAAAGTACTCTTAATCACTACTAATTAGAGAAATGCAAATTCAAACAACCTTGAGGTACCACCACACACCTAATAGACTAATTAAGGTGGCAAAAAAAAAAAAGATAAATGTTGGAAGGAATGTGGAAAAAAATTGAAACACTGATACACTGCTAGTATGACTGTGAACTGATACAATCATTCTGGAGAGCAATTTGGAACCATGCCCAAAGGACCACAAAACTGCATACTCTTTATAGCCAGTAATAGCACTTTTAGATTTGTATCCCAAAGAGATCAAAGATAGGGTGAAAAGAACTACTTGTTCAAAAACTTTTATAGCAGCTCTTTTTTGTGATGTCAAAGAATTGGAAACTGAAGGGATGTCCATCAATTGGGAAATGGATGAACAAGTTGTGGTATATGATTGTAATGGAATACTATTGCACTGTTTAAAACATGACAAACAAGATGATCACACACACACACACACACACACACACACACACACACACACATATCCCTATAAAGAACCATAAGAATTAATACAAAGTTAATAGAGCAGAACCAGGAAAATGTTGTACACCATAATAGTAACAGTGAGCAATGATCAGCTGTGAGTGACTTAACTGTTATCAGCAGGGCAAGGATCCAGGACAATTCTAAGAGGTTCATGATAAAAAAAATTTTTTTAATTAAAAAATTTAAAAAAAGGTTATCCATCTCCACTGAAGAAATTGATGGAATCTTAATGCAGAGTGAAGCATACTATTCTTCCTTTTATTTACTCTGTGAGTTTTTCTCTAGTGTAAGCAATAATATATATTTTGTTTTATAATGTGACAGACATGGAAATATACATATTTTACTATAACACATGTACACTCTCCATTTTGGGGACTGGGGAAGAAATAGGGCACAAGGAGAGAACATGGTTCATAAAATGTCAGATAATTATTACAAATTATATTGATATGTCATCTGAAAAAAGTGAAAATTGATAAGTGGTTGTTGGTTGTATACTTTTCTCAACTTATTTTTTAACTATTTCTCTAAATGAATTCTAGCTAAACTCATCTCTCCACTATCCATGCAGCCAACTTCCTTGTTTTTCCTAACATCTACTCATCTTATTCTCTAATCAGCAATGCACTTTCTTCCCACTCTACTCTCTACTTTTTTTTTTCCTCCGTAGCTTTTAGAATCCTATATCCTCTTCAAGTCACGCCTCAGGTACTTACTCCCTCCTATCCTCACCTACCCAGCAGAGTTACTCATTAGTCTATCTTCTGAACTCCTATAACAACTACTATATAGATTACTCATTTGGCCTCTACTTTCCTGGATGGTGGGTTACCTTTTTTTTTGTCTGATTCCTCAAGTAGTAGATTTTGTTGTGTACTTATTCATAATGTCATATTGCAAAGAGTGGACACTATCTAAATATTAACAGATTAATTGGTTAGACAACTCACATGATCATTCCTGATGAGGAAGAAAATTAAAACTATTTTTTTCTTTTCTTTTATTTGAATCTCTTCCTATTTTTTTTTCTTTATGTTACGTATTATCTCAGGAACATACCTAAAAGAAATTTGTAAGTACTTCATAAAAGGAAAGTAAATGTCTAGTAAAAGAAAAAGGTTCTAGATCTTTCAGATAGGAGGAGGCCTCCATATCTATTCCCCAATGTTAAAAACTTTAGTTTTTCCAAACAAAAGTGATGGTGTGCACATATGCACATATACTCGTGACTGAGGAATGCAAGATGCAATTATACCTATATATTGCTACAGATGTGAAGAGCTCTATAAACAAGTGTAACTTCTTGCATCCCCACTCATACCAATGAAAGGACATTGGGGAAAGTATATTTCTATGCTACATTTCAGACTTATTTAATATTAATAGTTTATAAGCCTTGACTGAATTCCTGGGTCGTGATAAATCACAGCCTTCACCATGACATCTTGAGGCAAAAACAAGCATTCAGTTATAACAATTTATTCCAAGTACTTAGAATTACTGTATCTTGCAGTTCTTTAACTGTCCTGTCAAATGCAGGAGTTATTCAGATACTATTTTAAGGCATTGAGCCAGATAAGCTTTCTGAGTTTTTGTATGGCCAAGTATATCTTAACCTACAAGAGAATTAGTTTCTCCAATCTTTTACTAGAAGAGTTTTCATGTACTGACTATATGAATATAATATATATATATATATATATATATATATATATATATATATATATATATATAAAGTTTGTCTCAAGCCTGAAGCAGAATAGTGTCATAATTTGGGACACATTACTTATTTACCTTTGAAAATAAACTTCAATAAATAGTGCTATGATCATATTGTTTGGAGACACTACTTTTCAATTTGGTCACATTGCTTGCATTATTTTTTAAACTTTTATTTAAAATGTCTCAAAAATGCTTAGGGTACTTTCACGACTATCTTTTCACAAATATAAGAATTACATAGAAACAGATATTATTATTATTATTAGGAAATCGGCACTGAACTTGTCTCCTAAGGTTATATATCTAGTTTGAAGTAGTAAAAATGGAATTAAATCCCTGGTCTCCCATCCCTCATCTTAATCCTTTGGTAACAGATGTTGTAGAGTCTCCCTACTTCTATTTAGGGTCCTCATGTCTTTCAATTGGACATGTAGGTAATAACTTAATCTCTTGGTTGAATCACTCATTCCAGACTTTCCTCACACCAACAGATGAAAGTTCTCAAGAAAGAAATTCAGACATCAAATGTTAATGCTTTTCTGGCATTAAAAAAAAAGAATAACAACAGCAATTCCTTATGTGCTGTAACTTTTAATTTATTTTTTTTACACAAAATACTTTTTTCTACCATTTCATTATGAAACTGTGCCAGATAAAAATGGCTTAAAAGAAATTTTATTTTTCATGAGGCCATGATTTCTTTCTCTTTCCCAGGGTTATTACTAGCAATTCTGGTGACAAAGGCAAGCCCTAAAATGTATCCTAGGTAAGGAGTCAGAGTGGAACATTTGGTAACTTCCTAGGTTAAGAAATCCTCCTTGCTAATGAGGTGCTAAGGTCAGTTGTTATTATTACCTGCTGAAGACCCTTTAAACTTCAGTGCCCTGGATCATAGCCTTGGTCATTTCATTCTAGTTATGGCTTTGCCCTTTCGATATAATATCACCAATGGAATTTCTTCAAGAGAATGTGATCTAGCAGAAGTAGGAGTTTTGGAAGTCAAGTAAACAAATATTCTAGTCTTAACTCTACTATCAGTTAATCAGTTAAGTCTGTGTTGTTGGGCAAGTCACAGATTCTATTGGTTTTAATTTCTTCGTCTTCAACATAGGAATATTGTTTTATATTACCTATGTGGTCTCTTTACTTACTACCAAGACATGGTTCTGTGTTTTTTTTTTTTTGTCTGCAACTAATTTGAGGTTATGTGCAGTAATTTAATGAAGTAAATGAAACATGTTTTCCAGAGAAGAAACTACTGAAACACTCATCTACAAAGTGAAGAAGAACTGGACTATATGGTTTCTGAGGTACCTTTTGTATCTAAAATCTAATATCCTATAAACATAACTGCTCATTAGCAGCAAAACCAAGACTGGATTCCAAATCTTCTGAGTTCTAGTTCAAGCATTTTACCCTCCCTACCTCCTTCCCTCCCTCACATATAAAATGTTTTTCATGTCCCCTGATTAAGAAATAGAAGCTTTAAGAGTATCAAAGTTACTTTCTCATCCTTTTTAGGAACAGAGACTTATCTCTCCAAATGCACTTTCAAGTTCTCTGGAGGGGAAGGAATCATGTCATTACCTGACCCATAGCAAGTTTCATGAAATCCTTGTTAATGGATCAGAAAAAAGGCAGTATATATTGAATTTATTTTAGTCCCATGACTCGAGGAGCCCCCCCCCCATTTTTTAAGAACCTACATATGTAGAGAGCTGCTTATTGTCTTGGCTTTCCCTAGGTAAATCAGAGTACAGAGCTAAACTGCTACACACTTGGCACAGCTCCATGCAAACATATTGCCAGGTCTGGGTGAGCACATACCTAATATCTGGCTTACGCTGTGGAATATTTAGAAATATCCTGAGCTTAGCACCTCTAAGCACTGGAAGGAATGCTTCATGTTAATTTTGAACAGAATATGTTATATATTGCATTCTTCACCCCCCTGCCTCCATGTAATAATATATACCTGCCTGGAAGAGAGGATATTCATTGACAAAGATTCATTAATCCTTTGTGATGAGTTTGGACAATTTCTAAGAAAAGGAATTCCAGTGGCAAAAATTAATTATCAAATATTTTAGACCAGTAAGGATTTTGGCTAATTTTATATTCATTTTGAAGCCTGCTCTATTATCAGTGGACAATAGAATGATGGAAATTTGTGACATTTTTTGCTTCCACTTTAATATTATGAAATGTACTATGAGCTTAAGTATTAGAGAATTCATTTGTAGGATTTTTTTGCCTTTTTCCTTAATGCACAGCACACTTCTTATAAATGGGGCCAAAGTGAAGTTAGACATAAATGAGCAACTTAGTACTCATTCAGTGGACAGTGGAATTAAATAGTTAAAAAAAAGTTATCTCTATCACCAGATAAGTTAGGAACTCAGATTGTTTCCATTTCTGTATCATTAAATATCCTGTATGGAAGGGTTGGGTCAGTAGAGATAATGAAGGTTAAATTACATTAACTGCAGGTGAAATGTCAAGTTTTTGCTATTTTCTCAGATTCTATTTTCCATTCTATTTCTGATATCAAGAGAGAACATGACAGCAAGATTTATGCTAAGTTGAATAAAAAGTCTTCCCCTTTTCCCTCTTCCTTCTCTCTTCCTTCTGTCTTTCTTTCTATTTTCTTTTTTCTTCTCAGCTTTTGCCTCTCATCTTTTGCCTCTCTTTGTCATTTTGGATGTCAAATTCTTTCAATGGGGAGGGTTCAAGGTAGGGATTGGATTTACCTATTGTGTACAGATGATTATAGTCTTTTTACTTTCAGGCAGGGAGGGGCAGAGAATACATACATAAAGTACCCACTGAATATATGAAGAGAATGGAAAAAGGGATTTAACATTTCAGATGTCTATTTCAATGTTTTGTCCCCAGATCTCATTAAAAGTAACTTCTCTGAAATAATGGACAATTATTGTGCTATAAAAAATAATGAGCAAGAAGGTTTCAGAAAAATTTGGAAAGACTTACATGAACTGATGAAAGTGAAGTGAGTAGAATGAGGAGGACATTTATACACAATAATAGAAATAATGTATGATAATCAACTGTAAATGACTTCACTATTCTCTGTAACACTATGATCTAAGGCAGCTTCAAAAGACTTATGTTTAAAAATGCTGCCAACTACCAGAGAAAGAACTGGAGGAGTCTGGATTCATATCAAAGCATAATTTTTTCTACTCTATTATATTTTGGTTTGTATTTTCTTTTATGACATAGAAATATGTTTTGCATAATTGTACATGTATAATCTATATAAAATTGGTTGCCTTCTAAGAAGAGGACAAAAGAAGGAGGGAGGAAAAGAATTTGGAACTCAAGATTAAAAATAAAATAAAATTGCTTCTAAATTTAATTGAAAAATATATATAATTTTTAAAAGCCTTTCTTGATCTCTGTACTTGTCTCTCTCAAGTAACCCAAGTTCTTTGTGGACAGGTACTGGTTAATTGCTGCCTTTGAAATTCTGTTGTCCAGAGTGCAGCTGGGTGGCTCAGTGGATTGAAAGCTAGGTCTAGAGATGGGAAGTCCTGGGTTTAAATGTGGCCTCAGATACTGCCTTGCTGTGTGCCCCTGGGCAAGTCGCTTTAACCCCCATTATCCAGCACTTATTACTCTTCTGCCTTGGAACCAATACTTAGTATTGATTGTAAGGCAGAAGGTAAGGGTTAAAAAAAATAATAATAATAAAGAAATTCTCTTGTCCAGTATAGTAGTAACACATAAATAAGCTTTGAAGAACTGTTTATTGATAGATTCCTGCATCTTAAAAATGATCTCTTCCTCTTCATATTTCTTATAAGATTTTGGATATCTTTTGTTTACTTATATTTCTGTTTTAATCGCATATGTATAACTTAGCCTTACTTTAGATTAAAAACATTTTGGGGGGGGGAGATGAACCTTGTTTCATATTTGTATTACCAGTGCCCAATACATGCCTCAGTAGTAGTAGTACACATTTAACAAGTGTTTGTTAAATTGAATATTTTCAAGATGGATTTGATTTGGGGAAGTATTATGAAGTAATTTGGAAAAAAAAATATAGTGAATATGGTAGGTGATCATTCTCAACAATATTCCAGAAATGGATGTGGCTATAAAGTGATTAGACTAGGTTTCTTGTATGGCATATTAAATAAAGATAATTTCAAAAGAAGAGTGCTCATAACATTCTGAGTATATTAAACATCATTCAAATGACTATAACCCACCATGGTGACTACTTTGAAAGACAACACTAGAGGAGATAAATCCTGGCTTTTGTTCAATGCTCTCTTATTTTACATTGAAACCTCTTAGTGTAAAGGAATTGATCCTGTGGGGCTTCTGTCTTCATGCTAGACAAAGTATGGTAACTATCCATATTCCTGAGACTAGGTAAATGTAACCAAAGGGGAAAGGGTAGACAACAGAGAGTTTCATTTTGTAAATGGAGAAAACATACTCATACACCCAAATATATGCTATCATATTGTCTTTAGTAGATTTCACAAATAAGAGCAACTATTGGCACTCAGAAGCTAAATGTGTCCAAGTTACTCGGTTTCACTTTTGATTTTTCAATGGAAACAAAGCATATAGTTTTAATATTCTGTACCAGAGAGAGAGTGTGGCTTGTTTCCATGTATTTGGACACTGAATTTATTGTTTCTTCATCAGTGCTTGTTTGGGGCCACATGGGTGACTCTGGAGTTTAAGTTCTTCTCACTTTGCAATATCTCTTTGGGGAAAAAATAGCTCCGTCCTTTCAAGTGATTTTCCAAAGGCTTAGCTTTAATAATACAACCTCTTAGAAGGTGGAGGGTGAGTGCCTTGATGTTCTTCCATGCTGTCCTTTTAACTACTTCATTCTTCAATGTGCCCAGGTTAGACAGCAAGTAGTGTTAGCGAGGTGACTAGAAAGTCTTACTATGTTGCTTTCTGTTTCCGTAAATGGGATTCTCCCTGACACCCTATTTTATGACCATTATTCAGTGAAAATTGCTTATGCTGCTATTCAGTCCACTGAGAAAAGAGATGATCCGGGAAGGTGAGAGAAGCAACTGCCCCCTCTATTGCTAATAACTGCAATACATGACACTTATATAAGGCCTTTTCCACTCACAGTTTAGACAAATAGATCTTACTGCCCAGGATAAACACAGAATGCAACCTGGAGAGATGAGAGTCAAATCTCCAGTTTAGTTGCTTAGTCTCTGTTACAGTCCATTTACTTTATTTCCCTATTTTCCTAAATAGGTCCACTTTTATCACTAGATGGAGACTACTATCACCATGTAATGTGATAACGGGGTGCCAAAAGCTTCTCTCTTCCTAAATCTCAAGGCTCCTTTTCCTCCAGTGTTAGTTGGCTATGACTCAGTAGGATCTTGGAGGAAAAACACAGGAAGACCTTATTAGCCATTAATTAGTTCATCTGATTAAAATTAGTCATCTCTCAGGGTTCTCTCTGAAGGAATAAGAAATAAGAATGATATGGTTTTGAGGGTGTAGTGGACAAATTATTTCCTAGCATTGCAGTCTGGCACATACAGCATTAGTACACAATGACATGCATAATGTGAATAATTTGATATGTATTTGTTGAAAAATATGTTGTATGGTGCCTCAAGCTCATGCCAAAATTGAAGAATGGACTGGAAAGGTTTAGTTTGTTGAATAGAAGTCTTGGAAGGAGTGTGCGACAGAGCAAATCATTACAATTGTTCTTAAGAGTTTCTAGTGAAAGTGCAAAGTGATTGAAGCACTGTTATGTAGAGAGGTTTAGATATTCTTTGTTTGATCCTAGAGGGAAAACTAGGACAATGGGATAAACTACATTGAAAATCTTCAAGGGTAACCACAATTAGTCTTTCTTGTGGCTGTTGTTAAATGACAGAGAGGCAAATTTAGATGGATGTCAGATACAGCTTCCTCACAATTAGAGCTAACCCAAAGTGGAATGAGATATCTGTGACAGGAAATTCCCACTCACTTGAGGTCTTTAAGCAAAAGACAGATAACCTATTTGTCGAGTATTTTGTAGATGGAATTCTTGTTTGAGGACCTTTTGGACTAGATGAATATTGAGGTTCTGTTCAACAGTAAGCATTTGTTATTCTGTAATTTTGAGTGTTAGGGATTTTGTGATGGCATAACCATTTCCAAATCTTGACTGGAGCTGTTTTTTGGATCTGTTTTATACTGCTTATTTTGAAAGCTATAGACAAAAGAACAAGTAAAACAAAGGATTCAGAAATAAGTTATATAAGGAAATATTTAAGTATAGGGAGCCAGGTAACTGCAAGTAACAGGAAATCAGGGTTTTATTCTAGAAAATGTAGTAAGATTGTAACTGGTGGGAAGATAAGTTCCTTCTTCTTCTATATACACTAAAATTCTGAGCATATTCTGGTTCTATAGGACTCTCATAAATAATTTTGTTTTCCATGGACTAGAGAATCAGTCACCGGGAGTCAGAAATCCTGGATTTTAGTTTTGACTTTTCCACTACTCATTTCATCTTCATCCAGATCATTCCTTCAAAGATTAGGTGTCCTACAAAGATTAGTCTTGGAGACTCTCTTCTGTTCTACTATTTTATTTCACTTGATGATCTCATCATCTCTCATGGATTCACTATCATTTATATGTTGATGATTCTCAGATTCACTTAGTCAGCCCTATCATCTCCACTGACTTCCAGTATTTAACATGTCCAAAATTGAAATCATTATCTTTACTCACAAGCCCTCCTCTCTTTCTAATTTCCCAGTCACTTTTGAAGGAACCACCATTTCCAATGCACTTAGGTTCCTAAACAAGGAATCATTCTTGACTTTTTACAGTACTCTTTTACTGCTTCATATCCAATTTATTACCAAAGTCTATTGATTTTATTTTCATGAAATCTTTCATACATGACATTTCACTTCTGTAACACTGGTCTGCTACTCTGGTGCAGGCCCTTATCACCTCAATGTTAGTGTCATAGTAGCCTGATGATTGGTTCCTTTCTACAAACCTCTTTCCATTCCAGTTCATTATTCACTCAGCTGTCAAAATGATCTTCCTAAAGCTCATATCTGTCCATATAAAATCCCCACACATGCCAAAAAATTTTAGTGGCTCCCCATTATCTTCAGGATAAAGTATAAAATCATCAGACATTCAAAACCTTTCCTCACTTGGCTCTCCTCCTGAACCTCTATTCTTTTTATACTTTAGATTGCTCACTTTCCCCTAACTGCCTCACTGCAATGTACTTTATAATCCAGAGCACTGACTTCTTTACTGTTTACAGACAAAATGTTTCATCTCTAAATTAAAACACTTTCATACATCTTCTCTGTATCTGAAATGTTTTCTCCCCTCATTTCTGTTTCCAGACTTTCTTGACTTTCTTTAAGTCTCAGCTAAAATCTAACCTTCTTCAGGAAGTCTCTATTATTTCCTGTTAATTCTTGTCTTTCTTTCTGATTTTTATTTCAAATATATTCTATATTTAGCTTGTTTATACCTTAATTTTTTTTTGCTTGTTGTCTCCCTCCAGTAGACTGTGACCTCCTGGAAAGAAGGTTCAATGTTTTACCTTTCTTTGTATATGTGGTGTTTAGGATAATTCCTGACACATAGTAGGTGTTTAATAATTGTTTATTTACTGACAGAATACCTCTTTGACTTGAACAAATTTCAGTTTCTCTAGGCCATAATTTTTTCATCTCTAAAATCATGTCTTTGTATTAAAAGATCTGTGAAGTTACTATTAGGTCCATCTAACAGACAGAGATTCATAGCATCTGTGACCATGCTAATTGCTAATATAACTTCATTACTTTGATAGTCTTCATTTTGTTATACATTGAGACAAAATTCCCACAATTATCCAAATGGGCCTGGGATCCCATAAGTTTCAGATGTTTCCTGTCATGAGACAATCACAATCCAACCATTCCTTCCTGTTCCTTGAAAATCAATTTATTCTCATGCACTTACCATAGAAGATCCTTTCAACATGCCAGGATCCTTGATTCTTCTCTTAATATTATAAGATATTAATGGAAAATTCTGACAGTTCACCATCAGAGCATCCTTTGCCCTTGCCAGGTGACCAGTATAACTTCTCTTCTTTCATCTTTTATCCCATTCTTTTTCACAATTTCTCATTGGTTATATATTGTAGCCTGCTTAGAACCATCACGTGATTCTCCACTACCCTGTCTATGATGCTCATTTTCAATTTTTAGAAAACTATTGTGTACTATTTTTAGCCTCAATGACAGATTATTTTTTAACCATTCTTAAAGGGAGATCTCATCTCCCATGTATGTGTTAAGTGGATTAATTTTTTAATAGCTACTATTTAGTTTCTTTATATAAAGAAAAGAGACTAATATCTGCTCTATGGGCCAGAATGCTATCAGTCTATTATCATGTCTTATAATGATTATGATTGCAATGCAAGGTGGCTAACAGAAACTTTTTGCTTCTGTAATTTCTAATTGTCACAAAAAGTCAGTTAAACATCTTAGAATCTTCAGAAAGTCAGTTAGAACTTAAAGCTATAAGTAGAGGTGAAGTTCCAACTGACAAGGCTTTTGCCTTCTGACTTTCACTGTGGCTGGAGGGCTTTGGCCTAATTGCTTCGGCCATTCCCTTGTCTTGGGAAAATTTAGACCTATCTCATTTCTCTGGACCTCTCTCTGATCTCTCCATCCATATCCCTCCCTTTCCTCTGAATTTCCTGTGGGTCCTGAGTGGAAGGGAGGGCTTGGTGATTGAACATTGTGGGTTTTAGTTTCTATAGACAAGTAGAGTATCCTCAAATAAGTTGCCCCTAGTTTTAGTGATTCAATAAGGCCTTTACTTAAAAGGCAATTGAATCTCCTGACTGGGAGAGCCAGACTCTCTCAATCTAAACCTCTCCGCAACCCATCCCCCACTATTACCCCTCTCCCTAGCAGCAGTTAGAAAATCCTAAACCCCTCTCCCCTTCTGCCTGACCCTGGTATTAATAAATCTCCTTGTTACCTATTCAAGCCTCTGGTGAATCATTGTATCGAAAATTGAGACAAAGGCTAAAGAGGGAAGGAATCATTTTCTTTTTATTTCTTGAGAGAACTGGGGGCATCCATCTTGGCAGGAAGTACCTACCCAAGACTTCCTCCAGCCATCAGTTTGACTGGCAGGGAGGGGCCCTCTCGACTCCTCCCTCAAGAGACTTTAGAAACTAACAAGAGAAACCCTCCAGCCAAAACATAAACATTTCTTACTGGCCTTAATTTCCTCCCTGTATCCTCTCTCTCAAGCCTCTGGGAATAAACCTGTTTGAGCTGCCCTCTCCTACATATCCCATTTCCTTTATCTCCTTTATACCTTCCTTTACCTTCTTTCCTCCTTCAATCACCTTATAATCACCTAATGTCCCCTTTATCCTTCCTTACACCCAAATTGCGTTCGAGACCCACTCAGATTACTATTTATTTTTTATAACATTAATTGGCAAACAAAGTTAGCGAACTACCTAAATCTTCTGTGACAACCAAAATGAAGTTAGTTAGGATAACTTTTATCCTATCTAGCATCTCAATGATTTCTTGGTCCCTAATGCAGGGTATGGTGGATTTTTGGTTTATAAGGGTCCCTAATTTCATGCAACAACTAATGAATATCTATGATTATTATAAATGGTGTGCTCTGACCCTGGCTGAATGTATTTGCTTCATCCCAAAAGCCATAGCCATAATCCTAACAATCTGGCAATTCTTAATGGTCTCAAAAAACGTTTCTTCTCTCTTGTGGTAATGGTTTAACTCAATTACTTCACAAAAGAAAGATACTGATTCTGAGGAACTAGTAGATAACATCAAACTACTATTCCAAGTACTAAAACAGATAAGAAAAGGAAAAGAACTGGACAAACACACAACTCTCCAGCTAGAGATTATGGAGTCCAAATACCTGGGAAATAATACCTCTAACATATCAAAGCCTAATAACAACCAACCATCCACAAATTCCATAGTGTCACTTTTACCAATCATAACAGAACCATCGTGCATCCTGGGGAAGGGGTGGTACATGTAAAAACATACAAAGCATTCACCCCAAGTGACATGGAAGTGTTAAAGAGGCATTTCCCAATTTTTTTGAAAAACCTTTCAAAAGCATAAAAGATTTAAAGAGGGTGTTCACACTATTTAATCCCAGTTTCGATGATGTAGAATTTCTTTTAGGGGAATTTTACTCTTCCTCAGAAAAGGAAAAATTCCTAAATGAAATGAGGACAAACCCAAATTTAACAGCCTGGCCATTAGTCCGTCAAGATTTAGATTTTACCAAACATGCCAACCTTAGATACCCAATTCAATGTAGAACTGATTGACTAGAAACAATTAGAATCCATGCAAAAAGACCAAATTCATAGCCAAAATTTGAAAAATTAAGACAGGGAGAAGAGGAACATCCTAGCAGTTTCCTCGATAGAGTAATTGAGGCAGCAGAGACAATCCTGGGATTACGTGATACACATCCCCAAGAGACCATAGATCATATCCGTAGGCAATTTGTAAAGGGAACATCAATTCCAATACAAAATTACTTTAGGCAAAACTGTCCACAGTGGGAATCACTGCCACTGGAGGATGTAAGACAACATGGATTCTATATCCATGACTCAAAGCAAATGGAAGCAAGGATAGCTAGACAGACTGAATCAGACAAGGATGAAATCATAGCTGATTTGAAAAAGCAGTTGAAACAGACCAGGAAAGAAAAAGAATTGGAGGAAATAAAAAATTTTGCCCTCCAAACCAGTAGGAACCAAAATCAATACAGGCAACTTACAATTAACACTCAAAGACCAAAATCATTTTCCCCTCAGTGCTTTCTTTGTGGACGTCCAGGTCATATTTTAAAATTTTGTAGATTTAGGCAACAAATTGATTTTTCCAAAAATGATGATTATAATTAAAGAGATAGAGGTACGAAAAGGACCTATTACAACACAAAATCGTCCAAAAACAATAATGATACAAAGATAAGTGAGGAAAGCAAACATGATGGTTCGTGCTAATATTTTTGAAGAATGTACTTAGAATGCTAATTTAATTCCTTTATAAAACACGTTAGAGAAGCAATTATGAATGTGGAATGTTAGCATAGGAGTAAATTATAAAGAACTTTGTATTTAGAGTTAGAAGATCTGGGATGATCTTCTGGAAAGATCTGCCACTTGTTACCTATGTGACCTTGTGCCATCACTTCCCCTCTCTGACCTCATTTTCTTCCTCTTAAGATAATCTTCAAGTACCCTTTCAGTTTGAGGTCTATGAGCCTAAAAGCCTAATATTATCAATTCTTACTCTTTTCTTCTAACTTTTTCTCTCCATCTCTACTCCCTCTCTGTCTCTTCTCATGGTTTTTCATCTCTTTCTGGCTACACATATACACATGTTTTATATATATATATATATATATATATATATATATATATATATATATATGTATGTATGTGTGTGTGTATGCATTAAATATATAATATATGTGTGTGTATGTTGATTAGGCAAATAACTTAATAGCTCCAAGGAAACTCTATGATTTTAAATGATAGAGAAGGTATAGACCTATACTGGTAGAGGTAATTTTTTTTCACCCAGGCATTCTCTATACTTTGAAATCACAAGTCTAGTCCCTTTCCCTATTTTTGTGTGTGTATACACACACGCACACACACACACACACACAATCTTTGCATATATGGCCATTTCCATACATATATCATCATTAACAAAGGTAATGTATTTTCCAAATAATCCAGTTACTTTTGTTTTAATAGTATTGATTTATTTTAATAGTAACATCAGGTTTATCACCTGGTCCCATTAACCCCCCAAATCTCTTTGTTTAAGGCCTTTTAGATGAGGAGACAATAATTCAAGTGAATTTTCATTTCTCAGAGATATACTGCATCAATCATCCTGAAGACAGAATGTAGAGCATACTCTCATTAACCATGTATGCCAGGGTGAGATTTGCACAGCTTCTGCTTTGTAAAGTTGAGGATACTGATGTCATTTCTTAAAGTGTCCCAATTTTCAGATTGTGCTATTAAAGAACAATTTTAAAAAATTTGTGTCATTATACATAGTAAATTTGAGAAACATCATGGCATAGGAGATATAGAGAAGTCTGAAATCAGAAAGAATAAGGACTCTCTTGACAGAGTCCACGATGCCCTGGGTACCAAAATGACCATTTTTATGAATAGATTGGCAAATTTGGCGATAAAAGTGTCTAGGGAGCAGGGGTTTTCCTTCAGAGGACACCCATACTCCATTTATCTGTTTGGCTTTAAATTTCTGCTTCCATTTTGTTATTTCCTTCTCATCATAGGAAAGTGATAAATTTAAGTCATCAGTGGTTGTTAATGTTAAAATTAATTCAGGCCCTTCTATTGCTGCTAGCTTTGCAGCAATATCTGCCCAATTATTTCCCTTAGAGACAGGGTCAGTGCCACCTCTACGGGCAGAGCAATGAACTACAGCTAGGGCTTTGGGTAGTTGGAGAGCAGAAAGAACTTCATTAATAATTTTTGCATTAGCTATAGATTTTCCAGCTGAGCATTTGCTATTCCTGGAATTATTATTATTATTCCTGTTGTTATTTATATAGTTGGCTTTCGACTGTGTATTATTTCCGATTACTCTTAAGAAATTCTTACAGTTCATTATTATATTATTATATGGCCCTTCTTCATAAAGAATTGGCAGATAATGGATTGATAGTTAGATTGCCTTTGACAAATACCAACTCTTTGATCATGGACATCTTAGCTTTTGGCACCTTTGATAACTCTGAAACAATAAATTATGCTGGTAGACATAGATTCTTTTTCTGGAATTGCCTCCATTAATGAAATCATTAACTTGGTAAAAAAATAAACAAAGGAAAATACAAATTACATCAAATTAGATTTATTACCAAGGAGGTAATAGAGAAAATAGATGTTTGCAAAAACTCAAGACATGAAGAAGAAAGAGAAAAGATCCCACATAATTTTGCTCTCTGATGGGTTCACAAAGCAAGTCAGACTGTGAAATCTAGTAACTTTCTGACTCCCTACTTGACTTTTCTGCTGCTTTTAATCCTTTGGATCACCTTTTCCCAATGATAGCCTCTTCTCTCTTGATTTTTCCTGGCCTCATTTTTTCTTTTCTTCTCAGTCTTTTTTGTTATATCCTCATCTATGTCATTCATACTAATTATGGGCATACTATATGGTTCTATCCTGGCCTGCTTCTCCCTCTATAATATTTCACTTGATTATCTCATCAGCCTCCATAGATTCAGTTTTCATTTCTATGCTGAGGAGTCTCAGATCTTTTCATTAATCCCTAACTTCTCTCCTGACCTCCAGCTCTTGCACCTGAAATTTCTTACTAGACATCTCAAACAAGATGTTCCTTGTTCATCTGAACATTTACATGCTACTAAATGAGCTAATTAACTTTCACCTAAACTCTTCTTTCTTCCTAACTTCTCTATAATGGCTAAGAGTATTCATCCAGGTTTGAATCCTACCTTTCAATTTGACTTCTTTCTCTCACTACTACCTCTCATGTCCATTCTGTTGCTAAGGCCCATCAATTTTACCTTTGTAACACCTCTCATATATATTCCTTCTCATTTCTGACACTGCCACTACTTTGATATAGACCCTCATCATCTCATGACTGGGCTATTTCAATAATCTGGCTAGTCTCCCTCTCTTGAATCTCTTGCAACTCCAGTCCATCCTCTATCCAACTGTTAAATAGATCTTCCTAAAGTTCAGGGATGTTCATTCCATTTTTCAGTTACCTCTGAAGTAAAATATAAAATTCTCTGTTGTCTTTTAAAGTCCTTTATAACTTATCTCTTTTCTACATTTTCAGACTTTCTATACCTCTCCTCTCTGTTTCCAATCACACTGTCTTTGGTGTTCCTCAAACACCTTCTCTCTACATCAGGCATTTTTAGTAGCTAACCACTATACCTGGAATTTGCACCCTCTTCAACTGTCTCCTGGTTTCCTTGACTTCCTTCAGGTCCCAACCCAAATCCTACTTTTTGCAAGAATAATCTTTTCCTTATCCTCCTTAATGCTACTCTTTTCTCACTAAAATTATCTTTAGTCTAACTTGTTTGTGTGCATTTATTTTCATTTCCATCACACTGTGTGTTTTTTGAGAGAAGGGGCTATTTTTTTTTCTTAGAGGGAAATGGAGCTAGCTGTTAACACAGTGTTTGGCACCTAGTACATATTAATAAATGTTTGCTGCCTAAAGTTGGCTTGGAATTAGTGTGTTCAGTTCGGAGTTGATTACACTGAAAAAATAATGCATATTGATATTACTTGGAACTATTGAGATGGTACTTAAATTTACATTGTTGCTATCTTCACCTTTTTGTCCATATTTAGAGGGGCAGCTGAGTGGCTCAATGGATTGAGAGTCAGGCCTAGAGACTGGAGGTCCTAGGTTCAAGTCCGGCCTCGGACACTTCCAGCTGTGTGACCTTGGGCAAGTCACTTGACCCCTACTGCCCACCCTTACCACTCCTGGGCCAAGGACGGTCCCTAGCCCAGGTGAAAAAAGGAGGAGGGTTGGGCGTGGGGCTAGCAACCCCACCCTGTAAAAACTACTTCTGCTAAAGAAACTGCAACCTAAAGTAGGGGCAGCTGGGTAGCTCAGTGGCTTGAGAGCCAGGCCTAGAGACAAAAGGTCCTAGGTTCAAGTCCGGGCTCAGACACTTCCCAGCTGGGTGACCCTGAGCGACTGTCCCATTGCCTACTGGTTGTGGCCCTATGCTCCTAGAAATGGAGTCCCAGGATAAAAAAAAATGTGCCTTATTATTTTGTTGGTAGGAATTAAAGAAAGGGATCGACCCCAGAATCCATGGGGCTAATCCCCAGAGAAGGAGAAGCCATGAAAGTTTGCTTTTATGATGTCTCTTCTCTTTTTGTACCCACCTAATCTTTGGGTATCTTTCTTTTACTCTCTTGCTGCTAATACCCTTCCCACCAATTACCTGGAAAGATTGTATTACCATTCTTTCACAGAGATGGAAAAAATCTAAAAACAAACAAGCAGTAGGTTCCTTTATTATTCTTCCAGGGACAGAGTGGGGAAAGGGTCAAAAAGTAGTGAAAAGAGGGAGTAATACCTAACCCAGTGATAGTTGATGTTGATGCAATTCTTTATTTTTAGCATGACACTTTAAATACATGATGTCACTAAATCCTTACCAACACCTGGTGACACAAGTGCTTTAGATATTACTATCCCCATTTTACAGATGAGGTAACTAGAGGATGAAGGACTTACCCAGAATTAGACACCTGGAAAGTATCAAAGGTTAGTTTCCCTTCCTGACTTCAATGCAATCTGACCTTCTACTATGTCATTCTGCCTTGAACATAAAAGAATACTAAAGCACTATAGTACTTGGGTGAAGATGGGGGAAAGGGAACTTCAGTTGTCACCTATATGATAGTGTATAAGTAAGCCCCCATACCACATATAATAATAGGCCAGCCTTGAGTACCCACAAAAATGATTGTGACCCATTGTGACTTTTTTGCCTATTTTTGTCTTTGAAGACTTGATGCATTTCCCCTTTCCTACTTCTCTAAACATATCCAGTATGTCATGCTTTTTTATTTTCTTCCCTTAAGGGAATTTTTCCTCATGGAGGACTTTGATCGTTTCTAGAAGTCACTGTAGGGGAGCAGAGTGAACTCTCACAAAGAGCACTACTAATGTCTATGGAATCGGCCAGTAGCCCAGAGAGCAATGACTATGGTAAAAACCCCATGAAATTACATGGAGTTATTTTGTAGAGATTTGGGGAAGGAGAGCAGTAAGAAATCTGTTTTGTTGCAGCATCTTTCTTGTGACTAGTCCATTAGCTGAGGCATTCAAAGCATTTCTTTGGCTCATTAAATAAAGCATTGCCCTTGAGCAACTACACCAAGGGCTATTCAAACTTCAAATTCTCTTACTATGAATTAGTTGTGACCTTGGACAAGTCACTTTAGCTCTCTTAGCCTCAGTTTCCACATACATAAAATTAAGGAGTTGTACTAGATGATCTCTAAATATCCCTCCTAATGCTGAAACTCTATGAATCTAAGTCACACTTTGCTCCTTAAAAATGAAGAATAAAAATAAATTTTAATTTAGTTTCTAATCATTGATTCAAATTCTGAAGAGGAGTCGAGGCTGTATTAAGATTTAGAAACTGAAACAAAAATGTGAGCAAAGAGGAAAATTCATCTCTTATTTTAAAAATTAATGATTACTTAAAGGAAGTAAAGAACCCTTTAAAGGGAGTGAATTCTTTCACTTTCTCCATTAACCAAATAAATAGCCACTTTACTGACATGAGGGACTGGATTTTGTCCCAACATACCTACCCATGATAAGCAGAAAAAAATAACCCTTATTTAAGCAAGATAATCAACATTTATATGTATTCAAGAAAGATTGTATCGCTGCTCTGACTAGCAAGGAGACATCTTCATGAAATGAACAACGAAACTTCAGCCAAGTGGTCCTTCCTATATATAGGGAAGGGCTTGCTATTGTTCCATGGTAGATATTCTTGGACAGGTCTGGTGCATTCTTTATTTTCCACTGGCTTGCCTTTAATCACATAGAAGGTAGAATATATCTTCTGCATCAGTCCTTGAACTTGACAACTTCAAGTAGTTGTGGAGATGAGAGATAAGGCTGCAAATACCAACTAACATTTCCCATGATGTCTGGAGTGCCTCTGGGATATACTGTGCTTTCAGGGAATATTGATGTGCCATTGATAAGTGTCAGATGGGTCTTGGCACACTTGTTAAATACACCCGTTAAGTTTTTTCCAAGCCCTATTGTAGATCAGGTTACAAAGGAAGAAATGGGGAAAATGAGAATGAGTTTCTCCTGAAGAGGATACCATGACCTATACAGTGCAAGTAGTGACATTTCCTCTCAGTCCTACCCCAGATATTTTCCTGGTTCATGACTGTGTATAAAATACCACTTCTGTCTCTACTTTCATACAGTTAGTATTACACACAGCTGAAGGATTTATCTTCCTAAAATACTGATTTGATTGATTTATTCCACTATTCATAAACCTCCAGTGGATCTCCATTGCTTATCAAATAAAGTGAAAACTCCTTGGCATAGCATTCAGAACTCTCCATCATTTCTCCACCTACTTTTCTAACCTTATATTCTACTTCTTATCATGAATTAACACTTCAATGAAACCAGGTTACACCTTATCTCCTTTATATTTTACATTTATACCCATTTCTATGTCTTTTCCTATATTGTTTCCTCTCTCTTCATGCCACTCCCAACAAATGTGAAGAATTATGCAAGGCATAGATGGGTAGAGAGAGTACCTTAATATTTAAAGAGCTCACAGTTCACAGAACCCTAGACATGCAAATTTAGCCTAAAAGCCATCATACTTTTGCTTTCCTCTTTTGGATTGGTCCAATTCCTTCTACATCTGGGTCTTTGACTCCAGATGCCTGGTATCACCTTCTAAGACTTAGAGAATTCCTAAGGTCGTCCTTTATCTCTTTTTCTCTCAAACAAAGCTCTTAGATATGACTTGACCTTCAGTTATTTGCTTCCCCTAAATCTATCTACAGGATCCTCAGATCTACTCATTAATGGTTATAATCTTTTGGATTTTAGTATTTCTATAATAATAATAGTAATAATAATTTATTGGAGTTGAATCCTTTTATACCAATTATAATTGTCAAACTGTTTTCATATATATCCATATATATTACAGCTGCTGGTCAGTCATTTGGTCAAGACTTTTTGTTGATTGCTTACTGTTTCCTGGACAATACCAAAGGTCTAGCAGTAGAAAGGAATGCAAGAAGCAGTGGTTTGTTTCAAAGACTTTAGATCCAAATGAATGAGCCAACATGAAAATAACATTCACATATACAGCTATTTATATATACATATCTACACATACATATGTGTACACACATACACATATATAGCATACAAACACAAAGAAAATATTACGTAGACTTCCTTTTCCCTTTTACTTATCTTTATATCATCCATCCTTTGACACCCATTTAAGTTTTGCCTCTTCCAAAAATATTTCATAATAAAAATCACAGGAAACTCTCAATCTTCAGAAATCTGATAGCAGAGCTGACGTGTGCCACTCAAGGCAATACCTTGTGTTGTTAGTTATCCTTTACACATATATGTCTTATTGCTTCATATGGATTGTAAGCTCTTTGAAGATATGGATAAGATGGCTTTGTTCAGCTTTCTGCAGAGCAGAGAGATAGCTACCAGAGCTCAGCTTCACATATCTATTACTTGGGTATGTTGTAGGGATTTATTAAATGTTTGTTGATTCGATTTCACTTGAATTCTTGTCTTGATCTCTAGCTATGCTTTTCTAGGCAAGTTTCTTCTGCTCTCTGAGCTGCTCACTGTCCTCACCTGTAAAACTAAAAGTGTGTGTGTGGGGAGGAGGGTCAAGATATAAAAAGACTAGAAAGGTGGAGGAAGGATTTATAAAGACTTTGAATATGAAGCAGGAGATTTTATATTTGAAATTGAGATGATAAGGAGTTACTGGAGTTTATGGAGTCAGGATGTGACAGGTTCAAATCTAAATTTAGGGAGATCACTTTGACCACTGACGGGAGGATGAACTGGAGTGGGGAGGGCTTGCCCAAATCTGTTGGCAATATCAGAAAGAGAAAAGAACATATTCAATAGATTTTTAAAAGGTAAAATTGATTGGACCTGGCAACAGATTGGATATGGGAGGATGTGAGGGAGTGAGGAATTGAGGATAACACATATGTTGGGAGCCTGGGTGATGGAGAGCTTAGTGATACTTTCAATAGTAATAGAGAAGTTAGAAAGAGAGTAAGCACTGGAGTGAAAAATAATGAGTTCACTTTTGGACATATTGAGTATAAATATAAACAGGTCATTCAGTTTGAGATCTTCAATAGACAGTTGTAGATAGAAGATTGGAGGTCAGTAGCAAAATAAATTTAAGAATCATCAGCATAGAAATAATAATTGAATCGATGAAAGATAATGAGATCGTCAAGAGAAATAGTGAGAAGAAGACATAAGTGACTCATAATTAGCCAGAGTGACCTGGATGAAGATATTGTATGAAGGAGATAAAGAAAGAGCAGGCTTCCTTCAAGTATCACCTAAAATCCTACTATGGGAAGCTTTTCTCACTTATCTCTTCTCCTAGCTCTTATGATTATCTCCCATTTATCCTATAAATACTTTGTTGCCCTATAGTTGTTTGCATATCATTGCTCGATTGGACTGTGAGCTCTTGAGAGCAGGAACTATTTCTTTATATCCCTAGCTCTCAGTCCAGTGCCTGGCACAGTGTAGATGCTTATTAAATGCTTATTGATTAGTTTTGACTTGAGTTTTTGTCTTGACTTCTTATTAGCTGTGCTTTTCTGGGAAAGTTTCTTCTGCTTTCTGAGCTGCTCAGTGTCCCCTATAAAATGAGGAGGTTAGCCTAGATCAGTAGTTCCCATTTATTGGTTGTTGAATCGCTTGAGGGTTCTTGATGATAGTTCAAAAATTTTGAGCTAAAAAATCTTTAATAGTAACTTAATCAGTAACTAGGCACTGCTAGGTGACACAGTGGATAGAGTACAGGGTCTGGATTTCAGGAAAACCTGAGTTCAAATCAGGTTGCCAACACTTGCTACCTATGTCATTCTGGGCAAGTCATTTAACCCTTTTTGCCTCTGTCTCCTCATCCATAAAATGAGTTAGAGAAGGAAGTGGCAAACTTTACATCTTTGCCTAGAAAACGCCAAATAGGATGATGAAGAGTCAGATACAACTGAAATGAGTGAACAAAAACAATCAGTAAATAATTGTAGAATAGTGTGACTAGTATATTAAATCATCTTGGGGGTTCACAACATATTCATTGTTATTTAACCAGGTAAAAAGAACAAATAATATTGAAAACCACTAGGATAGATGAGTCTCAAGTATCTGGCCAGCTTTTTATGTTTAATTTCTAATGAGAGATAAATAAGAACACTTATAATTTCTATATTCTTCTCACGCCAACCCCAATCTGGTTTTCCAGAGATTCACTTTTCCCATTTTACCCACTTTATCTTGGTTGCAAATAGTTCCTCTTTGCACCTACTCTCCTACCAGTGAAAGTTCCTGCTATTAAATCCAAAGAACCTATGGGTCAGACTTACTGTTGTTGATGACAACTTGTTTTCTTTTGTGATATGGGCTTAATAGAAAGGGGAAAAACATGACTCAAAAAAATGCAGCTCTGCTAAGGGTGGCAGACCGGAACTGCTCTCCACTGAACTCAATTAATTGTCACTTCTGTGTGTTTTCATTGCTTAAAGTAAGATTATTCCTAATGAACCTAGCTCTCTGGTTTAGCTCTGAGAGTAGTCATCAATAGATTAATTCCCTTAAACTCTAGTTAAGGGGTTATGTTAGCGATGGATCTATTCATTTTGCAGATCCAGATGAAGGTTAAACTCCGAAGTTTTCAAGAACGAAGGAGAACTGTATTCCTTTTAATACTAGCCAGTGGAAGAAAATTCCAATTTGCCAGTCAGATAATTTGGGAGTAAGTCTTCATATTATAAAAGGAGTGCTCCCTTTCTAAAGACAGTCCTTTCTTATGTCAGCTTTAAGACACCAGCTTTGTTGATATATCATTAGAAACACCTGGGATCAGAGACAAACACAGCTACTAAGAATTTCAAGGCACAATGACTTCTTTTGACATTATTAGAGAATATTTTCTCTGAATGAGGATCATGTTGTCCAAATTCTTTATCTCACACAGTTCTACTAGTAGTAACATCAAACAGTACTAGAAGTGTGAAACTTAAGGCAAGTTTCTGATACTGTTATTTTCTTTAAATAATTGCTTCAGATATATGCTACATATTTTTTAAATTATTGATTTCTTTTCATTTCTTTCACCTTTCCTTACCACTCCATTCTCCCTCTAAACTCAGAGCTATACCTCTTTTTAAAAAAATACAAACAAGGGGAGAAAAACAGTTCAGCAAAGCTAACCATTTTAAGAAAATTAACATCTACCAAGTCTGGCATTCTATGCATAATTTTAAAATGGAAATATTTCTTTTTTCCCATTATATCTTTGCCTGCACTTTTCCATAATAATATATAATATTCTTGCAGTTTGAAATTGGTTCTTAAGTCCAAAATTCTGTTGTGCTTGTGATAGTTCTGGAAAGTTATATTATGAATCAGATGAAAATTTTAGTTCAATTTGTAGAAATTTGACTTACAAGTGTATTTTCCCCCCAGTAATAATCTAGAGTGTAAATTGAGGTCTACCTGTAATGTTTAATTGTAATGATACATTAGAACTGGAATAGCTTCTTGATTATTCCAAGTGAGAGATAATGACATTCAAAAGTTAAAATTTGAAAATTTACTTCATAAGAAGCAACAGGCACTTCAATTTCCATCAGAAAAAGATCTCAGAAGTGTTTTAAAATTAAAGTGAAGATCTGGGGTTTTAAGCAGTGTGTGTGATTTGAAAAATATCTGGGGCAAGAAAGCAATTTTCAGAAAAAAAGGAAAACTAGTTACACGTTTTCAGGAGCTTAGTCTCCTGGAAACCATAATCGAATATGAAGGAACATTATATAAGCTTTAAAAATGTCATACAGAGACATTTTAGCAACTTGGACTTTTTTTTTTGGCTAGGATTTAGAAACAACAATATTATAAAATGATACACTCATAAGTGTTATAAGGAAGTAGAAAGCACCTTAGAGATCACCTAGTCGAGGTAACCCCAACTAGGAGATAGGCATTTACTAGTGATAATAATAGCCTTTATTTACATAGCACAGAGCATCACTGGGCTATATTTAAGAGAACTACCCATCCTGGCTAAGGCAAGACTTGATAGGAAAGAGCCACAGAATACCTGTTCATTCTCTGAATGAGAGACAACACTTCCTCTCTCCCAATTACACTTCACACACTTCAAGAAGCAGGCTCATCAAACTTCCTACCTTCTTTGGTATCAGACAGAGTACCTTGTCAGTGCTCAGAACACTGGACAATTGGTCAGACCCTTGGTTATACAAGCCATTAGGTAGCAGATCCATGATTCAAACCCATTTTACAGAATAAAGAAATACACTATTTTTGGAAGGAAGTTTAAAAGTTGGAGAGATGAAAGCAAGAATCTCCTTTATGACATATCTGACAAGTGATAATAAGATCTTAAGGAAAGACAAACCTCTCAGCCCTTTCCACTCTAATATTAATTTACTTGTTATCAAGTATTTCCTTATATCCAGCTTGAATTTGCTTCCCATAAACTTCCATCCATTTTTTCAAGTTCTCCTTTGGGAGACCAGTCTGGACCAGCCTCAACCCTCTTCCTAAATTTCCTGAATTTGCCTCCCTGTAACTTCTGCCTTGTTCCTTCTTATTTTTTTTTCACTTTGAAATGACAAACTAAGTTTTCTTTTTACTTCTTTTACTCCCACAAGAATACATCTTTTTTTACTTCTTTATACTCTCACAGCCTCTCTTTTGTACATCTTATGTACTCTCATAATGTATATTACGTTTTTCATATGCACATCTTATTCCTTCTGACTAATTTGAAAGCTACTTGAAAGCAAGGACAAGTATTTCTATTGTTTTCCTCTCTGCATACAGATACTCAATCAGTTTGCTGAATCGTTAACTCAGAAGTTGATTTCTTCTTCCATGTGACAATCTTTGAGTTACTTGAAAATAGCTATTGTTTTCCTTAAGTCTCTTCTTCTCAGGGATGATCATTCTCATTTCTCTCATCCATTCTTGATACAGGGAGAGCATTAAGAAAAATATTGGGTTTTGGAAAGAAGTCTCAGGTTTAAGCACCATTTGTCCCTTGGTATTGTGATCTCTGGGAAGCTACTCAACTTTCTTAAGCCTCAGTTTCCTCATCAAGAAAGTGAGGAGAGGGGGCAGCTGGGTAGCTCAGTGGAGTGAGAGTCAGGCCTAGAGACAGGAGGTCCTAGGTTCAAACCCGGCCTCAGACACTTCCCAGCTGTGTGACCCTGGGCAAGTCACTTGACCCCCATTGCCCACCCTTACCAATCTTCCACCTATGAGACAATACACCGAAGTACAAGGGTTTTAAAAAAAAAGAAAGAAACAAAAAAGAAAGTGAGGAGGGCAGGACTAGATGGTTTTTGATATCTCTTCTGGTTCTAGATATATTTTTCTATGGTCACCAAGGATTCCTTTAAACTGAACATCTATGATGCTGTAGAATAATCATTTCCCTGGTTTTTAGATCATTGACCATCCTGGACACATTATTCTGGAGGCTTTTTAACTTCTCTTTGTTCTTGTTCATATATGATTCCCAGATCTAAATATAGACAATACTGTTGTACCCCAAAAAATTAACTGCGAAGCTTCCAAAGAACTTAATGATATTGGGCCCAGAGAAAAATCACTTCAGTCTAGAGTGTTCCTGACATCTATAGCATCTGGTTTTGTCAAGTTTGCTATCTGATTTATGAGGCATAAGCTATTACAAAGGAGGTTAATGACATGAGTATTTATCATTTTCCTGTTTAACAATTGCTTTGATTGAATAATATGGCTATTACTGAAACCTGTTGCTAGCACCTCAATATACATGATTAACTATTTCTGGCATATTTTATTGTACTGACAGGGTCTCGCAAGGACTATCCAAAAAGTCTGGTCCAAAAACATTTTCACTAGCCTGCTTCATACACAGTGTTTAAAGTAAGGAAAAAAATACCTTGCTTTCTTTTTTTGAAACCATTCTGCATATTTTCTTTCTTCCCTCTATACAGGTATATTCCACAGTAAGAAAATGTGATGTATGAATAGCCAAATTTACAAAGCAGAAAGATTAAGGGTTGCTTCTTTGTATTATAGAATATCTTTAATTAGTTAGTTCCTCATAACTTAATCAAGTTATACTAATCAATAAACAAATATTTATGCATAGAACTTTTAAGAACAAGTTCATTTGATGAAGCATGGCATATGTGCTTTTTGCAGCAAACATTTGATTTGCATAAGTATGAACATATACCAGTCCTAGGGGCTGGCTATCAATTGACTTGGGACTCTGGGAGAAATAATCTATTGGGATCCTGTGAGAAAAAAATATGCTAGAAAATAATGAAGACCCCTCTTAGCTCCATCCTACTTCTTACGCATACTGAGGGCACTGGCCCATCTCCTTTGTGAGAATCTATACCTGAAATATCAAAATGGAGCAAAGACCTTATTATAAGTACATGCTTCAAGGTAACCTGACACGTTGGGAATGACCAGTAAATATGTGAAATAAAAGATGGAATCTAGTACTAGAGGTCATAGACTCAGCCTGGATGGGCCCAAAAAATCATTTATCTTAAACCTATCATTTTCGGCATGGGAAGCTGAGGCCCAGATAAAGTTGCGCCTTGCTTAATGTCACATGATAGATGATAGCAGACCTGAAATAGAACTTTGATTTCCAATCACAGTCAAATGGCCTTTCAGTATATTGCTTCCACACACGAATGATTTCAAGCTTTTAAAATATTTTTATTGATATTATCACAAAGTGTAGTGACTCTTTACAAACAAAAACTAGACAACATTACTGATGGCTCCAATAGGAGATGAGGGTAAGTGGGAACTCAGTGAGACCCTTCCCCCAGCAATGTCGAGTCATCCTGGGTTCCAAGAACTCTCCTGCATTTTCTGTGCTTAAAGCTTTGTCTGAATGTATGTGCCTATGAACTTGTACCAGGCTCCATTCTATAGCATTGAAATGAACATTATGGAAATACAGGCTCCAGTTCTGCTGATTTTTGCATTTGCATAGCTGCATTGGGAAAGGGGCCAATATGCAAAACTGGGCTGTGCTGATGATATTTGTGCTCTTTATTCCTTTATTCCTTCCATGAATTCCCAATGGTTTTTTTAAACAACAAATTTAGGATATCTTAATATAGTTCTTTTATTTGTGGAAAAATCCAATCCATACATTGATTTATGTGATATCTTGACTTTCAGGGCATGATTAACATTGCTAAAGAAAAACATGGGATGTATATCCCAGCCAGAGTTCAGAACCAAAACTAGGATTAGACAGACAGCTAAGGCACAATATATATTTTATTCAGCTTTTTACAAATGCATATCTCTTCAGTGCCAGTAAATGTCACCTTCCAACACACTTAAAGTACTTTGTTTTGTGATAGTTGCAAATGCTCACAGTAAAGGAACAATTTTGAAACTTTGCCTATGGCACACAAATTCCACACCCTGCTGTCATCACCTATGTGTTCCTGATTTTGATGGCCACGTAGAAAGGGATGCTTGGATCATGCATATCAGCTTAGAAAAAGGCAAAAAAGCATAAAGTTGTATAAAACTTATATAAGAATTTGCAATCATCAGTATGTGGAAGCAATATACCCAAGGAAGGTCATTTGACTGTGATAGGAGACCAAGGTTATAATTACAAGTCTGCTATCATCAGCAGTGTGACATTAAGCAAGACAAGTATTTTCTGAGCCTCAACTTCTCATCTTTAAAATGATACGATTAGGCTACATGGTTTTTTAGGGCCCTTCCAGTTCTGAGTGTATGGTTGGGCACTAGTATTAACTACCATCTTTTCACTTACTTAATATTCACAAATCATTCCCTACATGGCAGGTTATTTTGAGGCACATACTTATAATATAGTCCTTGTCCCATCTGGATCTTCTAACTCTTCTTTCTTTGTGTATTTGGGTCCCATCCCTTTAGGGTTGCTTATTTTGCTGTTTACAACGGACAATGTGAAGAGATATTAGGGAACTTGGAAGTCTTAATATTTGAAGGCCTTTTTTGTAACTTTACTTCTTACAAAGGGCACTGTGAAGAGCTCTGGGGGAAACTTGGAATTCCAATATTCAAAAGTTCATTTGCCATATCATTTGTCACATCGGTTTCACTCATGATTTTGTCAGAGTTTTAGACAGGTTCATGGAGCAAGAGAATAATTTAGAAGACAAGCCCTACTTTTTCTCCCACTCCCTTTTTCTTCTCCTGTTCCCATTTCATTGCTCATGATATCCAATAACCTTTGGAATAGGTTCCTTCCCAACCCATTTCTCCATCAATTGAAGCTCTTCCCTTGAAGGCAAAATTCAGATGCCATCTTTTCTATCCTCTTCCTCTTTGGTTGTATCCTATTACCTCCAGAATAAAGTATGAAATCTCTATTCTGTCATTTAAAGCCATTCACTACCTGGTAATAACCTCCCTTTCCAGCGTTATTTCACACTACTCATCTTCATGCACTTTATTGTCAAGATAAACTGTACTACTAGTTCTTCTCCCCCAAATGTTACTTCTGTAGGTTGTTTCCATACTATATCTGGGTCATATTCCCTTCTCCTATTCACCTTTTGATATCTTTTCTCTTTCTTCCAGATTAGTTAAAAGACTTTCTCTGTTACCCTCAACTGAAAGTGTTCTTATCTTTCTCCCTAAATTTCCTTAGTACTTTTTGTCTGGATTTCTCCTTGCCTCCTTGCATTTATATGGCAATCTGTTCCTTTTCCTTCCCATCATAATGTAAGCTTCTTGAGAACAGGATCTATGTCATACTCCAGAATCTACCAGAGTACCTTATACATAGTGATTTCTTAATTTGTTGAATTACATTTACTTGAAATGAAGCACAAAAAGTACTTGTGTAAGATTTTGTCTCTGTGACAAGGGCTGTTCTTCCATTCCTTAAACCCAGTTCTCTTCCCCAGAGGTGAGAGTGTAAACTATCATTTTTTAGTATGTCATCATGTGTGACTTTATTCTTGGAAGGACTTCATTTTTCCTAGTATGCAAAGACATTCATTGACCTAAAATCCATCTTTAGACTTACAGCCTCCAAAAAAGAAGAAGAAGAAGATATGTCCAGATAATAGTGGTGGGGACAGCTTAAGTGGCTCTGTGGATAGAGAACCAGAGTTAGAGATGGGAGGTCTTGAGTTCAAAGGTGACCTGAAACTTAACCCAGATTGTCTAGCCCTTAACTGCTCTTCTGCCTTGGAACATTAGTTCCAATCAGTCTTCAGTATTGTAATATTTAGTATAAACTAAATCAATATTTAGTATTGATTCTGGGACAGAAGGTAAGAGTATGCATATATATGATATATATGTTATCTAAGATATATGTTACATATAATATAAGATAATAGTGGTGGCTACTAATCTTTAGAATGCTACAACTCTGGAGGAATTTTCTCTGAGTTTCAGAACTAATAATATTGTGTGGTCATTTGGTTTCTGGGGGACACAGGATAAAGAAGTATAGGAAGGTAATATAGTAAAGAGAGGTGTTTTATCTTTTTTGTATACAGGCTATCACATTATGAATGTCCTTCTGGACAAAAAAGAGAGGAATCCATTTGTTATAACCTCGAATAACTATGTGCCATAACTAAGGAAAAAAGAAATTCTGGAAAGATTCCAATTGGGTTAGATATTTAAATGCAAAAATCCTTTGTTTTTGGTCAGAAATTTTCCCTTGGGAGAATCATAGAACAAAACACAGAGAATGAGCACAAGCAACCACCTAATGTACTATCTAAATACTAGATTACATTTAACTAGGTATCAATCCACATACATTTATTAAGTATCCATTGTGTCCCAAGTACTATGCTAGGGATATGAAGACAAATTAAATGATCTCTGTCTTCAGGGAGCTTACATATTTATCAGAAGGTAGCTATTACTCTTTTTTAAGTCAAAAAATTAATCCAAAGAAAAGATTCCATTACTTTTCTTGGTCATCTATTCTAAAGTCTTATAATTATTGTCATCAGGAAAGCTATCCCAAGTCACCCTACATGCTAGTACTCTGACTTGTGTTCACATAAAGCAAGGACTAACTCTCCACTAATCATATACTATTTGAACACTGTCTTTGGAAAGAGAGGCCCTAAGATAAGGCTCTTGATTTGGTATTTACTGACTGTGTTACTTTCCAAAAGTTACTAAATCTCTCTATGCCTCAGTTTACTAATCTACAAAATGAAAGAATTGGATTAGACCAAATGAAAGAATTGGATTAGACCATCTCCAAATTCTATGATTCTTTGAATCTAAAGATTGTCATTAAAGACATTCACTTTATCCTTGCCTTCTTCTTAGCCCAGGAGGCTGATCTTTCACAGGGAAAGTTGTTTCTATCCCTTTGGTCTTTTCAAAGATAGAAAATAGATTCCATAGGCTCTATACCTATTCATAGTGTTAAAGCTCTGTTCTTAGGTCTCTTCAGGTTCTCTACATTCAGCTGCATTATCCCAAATTAGACACATTGTTCTAGTAGAGGAATGATAATCTATTCAGGCACTTGTTTAGAAATTTTGACCCAAAGATGTATGCAGGAAAACTGTGAAGACAGAAAAGGGGAAAGTCAAATTCTTGCTTAATCAGACATGGAAAAAGATATATTCAGAACCTTGAATGAAACCTCTCCTTGGTTAAATAAACATCAAGAACAGAGAGAAAGGAAAAGTGGAATGGTGACCTCAGTGCCTTTTTCTACTCAGCAAGTGGATTGGCCTGCTGTGAAGCAGCTGTAACCTTGACTCAAATCAAAGAATTTGAAAAGGACATGGTGCTCAATTAACTTTTGTTCTTAGAAGAAGCCTTATTACTTCCCTCATAGAGTACAACTCTTATGAAGATCAAATGGGTCTAATCTATGAGAAAGCATTTTGTAACTTTAAAACAATCTAACTGTAATGTGTATCGTCATCATCATCATCATCATCATCATTAGTAGGATCATTTTATCATTAATGTAAATCTAGAAGGAACCATAAGGGGTCATCTAGTGCACTCTCATTCCTCATCAGTTTAACCATGAGGAAAATGAAGCCCACATAGGTTTAGGGACTTGCTTAAAATCATAAGTGGTAGAGCTGAAACCAGGTCATCTGACCCCAAATCCAGCATTTCTCTCTACCATGCCAAATTGCCTCCCATGGGTAGTATGGTAATTATTGCTCTCCCTCCTTTAAGCCTCAAATGTGTGTTTATTTTTAAGTATGTATATAAAGGGACACTAAGAATAACCTAGAGAATTGCATAATTTAATGCTTTGTCAAGTTACTCTATAAAACATCATTTGTTTTGTTTTGAGGTACGGCAAGGTAGAGAAGGAAAGCAGAGAGGTATTTTATAAGCACTTTGAAGACAGGTTTTCCGATATATTTCCTTTGTTACCTCACTTTAGATAGGTCAATGTTGAGCCCAAAGTAGTTGGTCAATAATTGTTTTTGGTGTCAATTTACTAGTACATGGGTTAGAGACAGACTGACCTATTTAAAATGAACATCATTAAAGTCAACTTGTATAGAGCTTTTCTTTTATAAAACAAATTCAGAATATTCCAAAAATGGACATACTACATTGGCTAGTCATAGTTGAGAAATTTACAAAAGTCTTTAAATGTGTATAAACCTTTAGACTTCTGATAGTTGCCATATGAATTGCTTTCATTTTATTCAATAATTAAGAAGAGAACTAAAAAGTAGAATTTATAAAGAATTTGAAGCTATTTTCCAACATTATGTTCATTGGGATAATGAAGGCTCCTGATACTGTCAGTGTAGCTAAAGTACCGTTTCATTATACAATATAACCGGCAATCAAAACATCATGTTATCCCAGTCCTTAACAATAGTTATGGGACTTGTAGAAAAGATGTCAGATGATAAAGCAATATATTTCATTAGTCCTCTCAAACGAAAAGAGGATCAAAGCCTAAAATAAAACTCTTGGTATGACACTATAGGCTACAAGGATCTGCAAGGGAAGGATACAATCATGCAATCAGAGGATTTTTTGAGGTGTTTTTTCAGACCACAGAAGGAGAAAAGGGAGGATGGAGAAGGAAAAAACAAGTGTCCTTTAGAGAACCCAGCTTAGCTTTTGGTATGTTCAGTGCTAATACATCCTGCCTAGATCATAGTTTAAGAGCTAGAACAGACTTGCAATCTTATATGAACTGTAATATACTATCTTTATTTTATAAATGAAGTTTCAGGAGCTTAGAGATGTGAAATGGGCTAACGGTGACACAGGTAGGGAGGGGCAGAGATAGAATTTGAACCCAGATCCTCTCTTCCAAATTCAATACTCTTTCTACTATACCATTCTGTTGCTTCCTAAGTATCATTCAGATTGCTTTGTTCTAAATCACTTTCTCATTAAGACAGTGCTTCAGAGAAACTGTACTCTTTTTGTTGTTGCTGCTTTTGTTGTTGGTAGGAAAACTGTAGATTCGTATTTGGGTCTGCCTGGTTGGCTTCCTATCTATGATGTCAGGCATGGGCTGATTCAAATAATACATGCATGAGGTATGGAACGTTATAGAAAAAAGAAAGAAAGAGAGGGTGAAATATAAGATAGACCTAAGCATTGGTGAAGACACGGTATATGTGACCCAGCATGCTGGAGGGGACTACTCCATTCCTCCTCTCCTGCTGTCTGGGGTAATATGGAGAGCTCACAGCCAGCTTGAAAGTGCAATTTGGGCACAAGATCTCTAAAAGGTTTGTCAAAGCTGGTATAGGGGATATCCAATGTCTGGAGCAGAGGCAATTGGTATAAATTAGTGGCTGTAAGACTCTATGGGCTCTTATAGTGTGTTAAATGAAAACAATGGAGAAAACAATCTCAGTACTCACCGTTTCTCTTTTTTTTTATTTTTTTTATTTTTTTTTTTATTTTTTAAACCCTTAACTTCTGTGTATTGACTTATAGCTGGAAGAGTGGTAAGGGTAGGCAATGGGGGTCAAGTGACTTGCCCAGGGTCACACAGCTGGGAAGTGTCTGAGGCCGGATTTGAACCCAGGACCTCCCGTCTCTAGGCCTGGCTCTCAATCCACTGAGCTACCCAGCTGCCCCGCTGTTTCTCTTTTTTAAAAATACCTCTTGAAAGCTTCCCCTTTGTTGATTGAAGGATTCTCAAACTATTAGTCATATACTCAGAATATTCGAGATAGGACCTATGAGGTAAACTACATTCATCCTCCTGTTAATTACCTTACATAATTAATAAGCAAGGTAGGGAGGGAAAGAAAAAAGAAGTCACCTTGCCAACCCAACATGAATGTCTCACCCTTCACATTCCCTTTATCCTTCATTGCTTACTTTGATTCTCAGTGCTCCAAGGCAATTGAAGTAACAGCAAGAGGAAGTTAAAGTGGTTCATGGTTGAAGAATTCATGATTTGTGAATTTGTACACCATAGAACCCCTTTTTAAAGTTCTGAAGCATTGCCTTTGGGGAGAGCAAGCAGGGCTTTGCAGATGCCCCTTCCCGCCCCCACCTTGGTACCATTGATTTTTTTTGTCTGATTTAAATCCAGAGTTCAATATTCAGGTGTGTAGGTGCAGTATAAATAAAATGGCATCCTCCTCCAGAGCCAAGGGCCTTCGTCTTAGAAACTGATATAATTTATGAGGAGCACAGCAAGAACATAAATACCAGGGGTGCTTTACTGCCAGCCAGTATGGAATTGGTCAGAAAGATAAGCTAGAGGTGGGGAGGGGGGGATAAAATGGGGGAAAGAGGAGAGGAGGAATTGGGACAAAGGGATCTGAACCTTCAAATGACAGTTCCAGAGCAGCTCTAGTAATTACTCCCTAGTTTCTCTCTGCCCCCTAGAGAATCCCAGAGAGAAGAGGATGGGGCTTCCCTACCCTGTTACAGATTAGGTGGGTGGTTTTTTTCCCCCTTCTTTCTTTCCTTTGAGGGAGGAGGGAAGGAGAGCATGGAATGGTGATGCATCAAAGTAAGGATGACAAGATGCTGGCGGCTTCTGCTCGATTTCCTGGCCAGGAGGGCTGACAGTGCTGGAGTGGGACTAGGAGGAGGAGGGATCGGGAGGGCACTGAACCCTGATGAGGTCTGTGAGATCGGATGGCCACCATGTCCCTACTGATTGTAGCCCACCAGAAAGTGGATACATCATCTTCTTCAGCTTTTCCAAGCATGCTGGTAAGGGTTGAGTGTGGGGCGTGGTGTGTGTGTGTGTGTGTGTGTGTGTGTGTGTGTGTGTGTGTGTGTGTGTGTGTATGGAGAGAAAGAGAGAGAGAGAGAGGGAGGGAGGGAGGGAGGGAGGGAAGAAGCTGGGAGAGAGAGACTTACAGAGAGAACTATAGAGATCTGTGTGAGGAGAAACATTATTCCCTCCAGCAGTCTGGGAAGTAGAAAGATGGGAAAAGCAGCAAGGAGTCCAACCTGTACTTCTCTGATCTTACTACCCTATCTGCTCTACTCTAATGTCCACAGACCAAACTCCCAGCAAGACTGCAGAGATAATAACAAGGGTCTCCAGGATTCAAAAACAAGGAAAACTCCCCAATTGGTCACCCAGAGCTAAATTGATTTCCCCAAGAAACTCAGAGGATAGTAGGGAGCTTAGGCTGGAAAAGTGGGAGGGGATACAATCTGGCGCTGGAGGGTTTGGGGAAACCTTTTCCTTGCCTACCTGAGCAGCCAAAGGGCTTAATCTGTGAGGTGGTTTAGGAGAGAGGGAGCTTATATGGGCTTTTTAAAACGTATAGAAAGTCAGGAACTGTGAGCTCAGAGGGACTCACATTCTAAAAAGGGAGAATAAATGAATCTCCGAAATGCAGTTTCCGTGAACTCCAAATTACTATGGAGATTGCATTGCTTTCCTAAGACATAAAAACGAGGAGTCAGCTAAAGATCCAGGGAGTATGATGGATGGAACCTAACTGGGCGGGCGGTGGGGCGGTGAGTGGTGTGGGATGAATTACTCAATTCATTAAATGGGGCATTTCTTTGTGCATAGAAACTAGATCAGCTTTTTAACCTGGTTTGGGGACAGGGGCCGGGGTGGTATTTGGGGGTTTGATGCATGTATGTTTGAGGTTTGCTCTTACATAGGGGATAAGGATCTCTGAGGAAACCAAGTGTCTCAGCCAGCAGCCTACACAAGTTAATACTTTGTATTTCAGGGGCAGTTTTAAGACTAGCTCCAGGGCCCCCAGAGCTTGTAGCAAGCAGGGATGGGTGGTTGGGAAATTCCACCACATTTTTCTTTTGGCCAGTAAGTCCCAGAGTAGTTTTATGCTGCTGATGGGGAACAAGTAGCAGGTGCCTTGAATGCCCTGAAATTCCCTGAGGGGTGTAGCATGGGTGTGGGGGCTGGGAATGGGAGGATGGAGAATTCCAACTCAATGGAATGGGCTAATGTTTAGAACCTCCAGGTCAGGAGCAAGGAAAAACTGAAAACTGACTTTGTAACTTGAACCAAGTTCCTTGCTGTGATATAATTTAGCAAGGCTTCATTTGGAACACAGCATGATAAGGAGGAGTGCTTGTTTTGTCCAGGAGAGATTATGTGTGGGAGATTATTATGCTGAAATGTTCAGGATGGACTTTGTGAGAGAATGTGTGTATGAGGGTGGGAAAGGAGTTTGGGGGCCTTAGATGTTGAGGGTGTGTGGGTGGGAATGTGTCAGGTGTGGGGTTCCCTTTGTGATGATTGCCTAAATAATTGTGGAGTGGGATGTTTATTTCTAGGAGAGGGAATCCAGGGGGTGGGAAAGGGCTTTGGGAAGGTGTGCCCGGTGGAAAGGCAAGAGGTAGATTAGACTTGTGCCAATAATGTAAAATGATGCTAGCTTTCTCCTTTCATTTCCCACTTCCCAAACTGAAAGTCAGCTTAAGCTTTAGTACTCCAAGAGCTGGTCTCACTCGCTCTTTGACTTTGGTCTTGGGCCCCTGGTCTTGCAGCTAGCACCTCAGAAAGAATGGTCTCTGCCTCCCTGCTACTTGCAATTCTTTGGCTGCCTCATTGCTGCTGGAGAAGGGGACCATTGGATATTCTTCCCTGAGCCCAGAAAGGTGGCTGTTGTATTTTTGAAGTTTGTGGCATTTGCTGTGGTTAAGCATTCATTTCCCACTCCCAATTTATTAGAGGCAGTAGAGTAAATACAGATTGATACTTTTCTTTGTGCCTTTACTGACTGATTTTGGGTAAAAGGCAACAAAGCTGGCTCCCAAACAGACTGGGGAGCTTCTAAGAGGGGCTGCACATTGCATATGCGGTTCACATGTGTTCTTGGAGCTGCTCCCCACTCCAAGAAGCTCTTAGAAACTTTTCAAATGACATTTGTAATATGGGGGTTTACTGTGTGTCTCTCAGAGGTAGTAGGTAGATTTGTCAGTATTGAGTGTCCTTTAAAAAAGAATCACATCGGATAATTAGTGAAGTGACTTCAAACTAATGAATTTATTTTTGGGAAAACCATCTGGCTAAAACTAGCTTTTGGTGGGATGGTCCTTATTTACACTCAAAATGTATACCTTATTTATACAGACTGCAAATGTCTATTATCCTTAGGGAACCTAGAATAATGAATCAAGCTCATTATTCAGAACTGGTGGGAGTGATGGGCATGATACCATATATAATGGTACATTGCAATAGTGTAGGGAGGTTGGATTGAAGAGGGGAGATAATCTAGGCAGGGTTTCTAGTTTAGGGTGCTATTAAAGTAATCTAGTCTAGGAGTAATAGAGGGTAAAAGTCTAGTATTAGAAATGTGCACGGAGAAAAAAAAGAGAACAGAGGTGAAAGTTAGAAGAACTAGAGCTGGATAGTTCCAAGACTAAGAGCAGAGTATATTTCCTAGTAGAAGGCATATGGATTTAGAGATGCTGGCCGTTTCTACAAAGATATAGATGCCTGTGGTTAGGAACAGAAAGTGTGTAATCCATATGACATATAGAAATGAGGAGAACCATGTTCACATGAGCAAAATTATTTTCATTTTGTGAACAAACAATGTGGACCTGACTCTCCAACCAAGAAACGGGGAGAGGGATCATTAATAAACCATATTTGTTTTAGAGTGATTCAGTTTAAAAAAAAACAACAACATAAAATGTAACCAAAAAACCCTCCTAGCCATTTTCTTTGTAAATATTTATTTCCCAAGATATTTTTGCACTGTTAACCTCTACTTGCTCATTATTGTTCAATGTCCTCCAAATCAACTCAATTCAGTAATCATCAGGTACCTACTTCGGTTGGACATTATTGCAGGTGCTACAACACAGAGATTGAAACAACATATGTATCCTCTGTCTTGAAGGAATCTACACTATACTTGGGAAAGGGTGAAAAGTAGAGAATATACAAAGAAGCATTTCAAGGTAGGCAATGATGGGAAAAAAGACTTCCAAAGCACTCAAGTACATTTTTAGAGGAAAGAAAATATTTTTTGCTAGGAAGCTCAAGGAAAACTTCATGGGAAAGATGTGTGTGTTTGTGGGGGGTGTGTATGATTAAGCTGAGTCTTTAAAGAAGAGAGGAAAAAGGAGAAAGAAGAAAAGAGTACATTTTAGACATGGAAGATAGTCTATATGGATTACAAAGATAGGACATGGCATATCAAGTTTTAAGGAAAACTAGTAATAAAGTTTGGCTAGAATAGAGAGTGACACAATAGACTTATCTAGGAAGGTTGCTTACAGCCAAATTTTGAAGGGTATTAAATACCAGAACAAGCAGACTATTTTTTTAATCCTAAAAGCAATGGAGAGCGTCTAAAAGTTTTGAGTAACATATTCAACCTGCAATTTAGGAATATTTTTAGACAACTATTGCAGGGATTGGAGAAGAGATAGACTAAATGTACAAGGACCAGTTAGGATACAATTTTCAGTTAATCGTGGTAATATAAGTGGACAAAGGGGGATGGATTCAAGAGATGCTATAGTAGAATCAATAGAATTTAACAATTGGATAAGAAAGTCCTACTAAGTTTTTCATAATTGCCTTTCTTATAAGTAAATAATCTTAAGAGGGTTTAGTATATTAATGTTTTTGTTCAGTCATTTTAGACCTGTCCAACTATTCATGACCCCATTTAGGGTTTCATTGGCAAAAATACTGGAGGGTTTTTGCCATTTCCTTATCCAAATCATTTTATAAATGAGAAATTGAGTCAAACAGGGTTATGTGACTTGTCCAAGATCATACAGCTAATAAAATGTTGGAGGCCAGATTTGAACTCCAAAAGGCTCACCTTCCTGACTTCAATCCAAGTGCTATGTCCACTGAGCCACTTAGGTGCCAATTTATCAATGATACCAAAATGATGTCAGATTTCAGATGACAAACTCATCTGAGGATCAGAAAGATTACTTGAATTGGTCTAAGTCAGAAGTGCAATGGATCTAGAATTCACACTTAGGACCTCTGGCTTCCCATCTAGAATACTTTCTTTTAAATTGGTTTTTAAATGAATAAAAATCAATTTTCTCTCTCTTAGCTTTCCATTGGGAAAACAAATAAAGAATAAAATCATTATAACATATATGTATAGTAGGAAAAACAAAATTCCACAGTGGCCATGAGTAGATAGATAGACAAAAAGATCAACAGAAATACAGACAGACAGAAAATAGATAGATGTATAGATAGATGGATGGATGGATGGATAGATAGATAGATAGATAGATAGATAGATAGATAGATAATGTCACATTTTCTGAGCTCTAAATTCACCATGTCTCTGGCAGGGAGCAGGGACCATATTTCCATCAGTGATCTGAACTCATGACTGGTCATTGCTTTTGATCAGATTTCAGAAGACTCAAAGTCACAATCCAGTATTCTATCTTCTTCACCACAGTGTTTTGTAGTGTCTACTACTATACTAAAACACAGGAAAATTAGTTTAGTAGGTCAAGCCTTCACCCAATGATGATTAACTTTTACTAGTAATAACCAAAGGACTCACATTGAGGATTGGGGTGGGAAGGGCATCATGGATTTCTGCTTCTAGATAATGATTTTAGGATGCAAGTGCTAGGAGTAGGGGTGGTTCCTTTGATTAGAACTTGGAAAAGACCAGCTATAACCTTCACCTCCTTCCTTCCCATCATTTATTACCTTGTCAGAATAGGATTTCCTTCCTCTATGTTTTCACTGATTTTCAGGCTGCATGTGGCCTTTTTCTAACTTATTTCCTTCTTCTAGGCTGTCTTTGATTTTATTTTAAGCTGAATTCTTTCACTATTATAAAAATGTTATATGAGAGGAGGCCAGAAAGGAAGCACATCTTTTGATTTCCCTTGGGCTGTACCCCTAAGTAATATCTGGATCTTAGTATACTCTATCTTAGGGAAACATTTTTTTCTTAAATTATATTTTGTTTGGATTATATCAATTCATACCTTCTACTGAATAAGAAGTGTTTGTTAAATTTTGACTTATTATCCAATTTTAATTATAGAAGAAGAGGAAGGGAATAAGCATTTGTATAGTAAATATTTACTACGTCCTTGTATTTTTATACTCCTAACATTCTTGGGAGGTAGATGCTATTATCATCTCCATTTTATAGGTGAGGAAATTGAGGGAAATGGAGATTAAAAAACTTACCCAATATAAGCATGGAAAAATATCCTAAATTTAAAAAGGGAAAAAAATAAGGGACTTTCCCAGGGTTGCACATCTCTTTTAAGTATTCGAGTCTGCATTTGAACTCATCTTCTTAATTACAGGGCCTTTGCTCTCTCTGCTTGGCCACCTAGCTACTCCATAGAGGCATGAGACATGGATAAAGAGCCTGGAGTGGAGGCAAGACAGTGTGTTAGAATCAAGTTCTATCCCTGACACACACTATCTTTGAGATTATGGACCTGCCACTTAATCTCTCACTGTTGTAGATAATGCTTGACAGCTAGAGAACGTGCTGGACTGCATTGATAGAAGTTTCAAAACTCAGAGTAAAACAAAACAAAAATCCTAATGCTGCTCGACACCTCAGTTCCATTTGACTTCAAGTATAAGTAAATAGTCATTAAAAGTTGTGTTAATAAATTCTTTTCCAAGTTCTATAGATATAGAACCTATATGTAGTTTTCTGTTTCTCTACATACTTAAGATCATATAATTTAGAGTTAAATGGAAACATAGATTACAAATTTAACCCACCTCATTCTACAGATGAGGAAACTGAGGCTAAGCGAAGATAAATTACTTTCCCAAAGTTACAGAGATAGTAGCAGTAAATAGCAAGTCTAGAAATCAAACCGAGGTTCTTTGATTTCAAATTCATTGTTTTTTCTATTAACCAAAGCTTCACTTAATCATTCCCTTTTTTCTTCCAAACCATTTTAGGTAAAAAAAAAAAGGTATAAATGGCAACTTAGAAATAGCTTGTCAATTATACTCCCATCTTGTCCTTTCAAATATTTCATGACCAAGACAAAAATTGCAAAGCAAGTCAGAGTTAACCCTCCCATTATTTCTTTCTTTCTAGTCTTCTGACTCCAAATACACATATCCTAGCATGTCTTCCACAATTGCAGCCTGGATTTTATTGTTCCATTCTTGCTATAGTTATAGCTATAACTTGCTATGGTAGAGTTATAACTGATAACTAGTTTATAGTTGAATATAGTTGAACCCTCTGAGTATTATTTATATTTTAAATGAAGAATCTTGTAAAACTTTACTCCCCCATCAAAACAGACTCCACCCCCCCAAAAAAGGATGCAATAATTGCATAAGTATAAAAGGGGATATTGCTATTAGGGAACTAGAGATACTACCTAATTTTCTGTAAGTCTTGCTATTTGAGCAGACTCTCTGTCTATAATCATGATGATGCTACTATTGGGGGGAATGTTTGAGCTCATTAAGTTACTCAAATTAATTACATTTTATTTAATTAATGAAACTAATTAAAACAAATTCATTACAATTAAAGGACACATTTGAACATTTAAATGTCTATTGAATATTTCACTTTGTATGTTATCCTGTATACAAAATAATGGTTCAACAGGAAAGAACAAAGTTTTTGGTTATTTTTATTTCCTTGAGGTGTTTATATTTCTTCTTCATTTGTTTTCCTGGCTAGTTGGGTCTTCTTCTCTTCAACTCTGCTGACTACTCCTTCCTCCAAATTATTACATCATAGATTATATATGTCACTCATTCAGCCTTCACCAATGATTGCCTTGATTTATCAGTTACCTTTTCCACATGGGCAGGTGAAGTGAATGAATGTGACTGTTTTTTTTAGCTGGCATGACAGAATCCATACATCCAACTTTGTAAGGGAATTCCTTTGTAAAGCAATATACTTATCGTTAAAAGGCCACCATTGACCAAAATTTTCCTGGAATTTCCAATTTGCAATTAGCTTGGAGCTAATGGCATGTTTTTCTCCATGGTGTCCAATCTTTATTCTTTAGGGGAGATTGTTAGTTTTTTAAAATATTCATTTTTTTAAAATTATAAGATAGATTAAGCCATTTAAGGGAGAGGTTAAAAAGTAAAAAACAAGCATAAAACCCCACTAAATTATGATAATAAAAAATTACCAAACTTTTTATGTAGGTTACCACTTGATGCATAAGGCTATTCGAAAGGAGATGCTAGAAAATGATTTTTAGTGGTAATGCTCTCCTTAAGCTAAATGTACAATCTCCCAAAGTGATTGCTTTGACGGGAAAACCATGGTTGGATTTAATGTAAGTCTAAGAAAGCTTGATTACCTATTGTGTGTTCTTTACCAGATTTGGCTTCACTAGAATTTTAATTATCAAAAAGGAGCCGGATGTAAATAAGAAGTCAGATCAGGAATGGCATCTTGGAAGAGGTGACTATTAAGCTGGGATTAAAAAGATGGGAATTCTTGAAAGTTAAACTAATAGGTTAATAGAACCTGTAAAAGCATAGTGACTGTGGGAATAGAGAAGATGGGATGGATATGATAGTTCACAGAGGTAAAACCTGTAAGACTTTTATAAGTGCTTGAATACAGAGGATAAGAGAGAAAAGAGTTAAAAGATAACAGGTTCTGAGCATAAGCCGCTTGGTGATTGGTGGTCCGTATTATGTCAGATTTCTAGCATTTTGCTTAAGGACGCTTTCCGTTACTGTGCCCCATTTAACATTTTGATCAGCTACTTAGATGAAGATCTAGAAAATATGCTTTTCACATTTGCCAGTGACACAAAGATGTGAAGGGCCACTAATATATTAGATAATTATAGCTGACACAGGTGAATAACTTTGAATAAAATCACAGGCTTGGCCCCAGAACTGACATTTATATAGTGCTTGGCTAAGAGATTTTTATACATTATCTCATTTTATTTTTATAACAATCTGCATGATATGTTATTGTTATCCCACTTTTTTTACTGGAGAGAACCAAGGCTCAAGAAGATAGATAGGTATGTCTTGTCTATAGCCTCACGTCTAAGAAAAGATTGGAAGCTAACATATGATATCTACATTTCAAGTCTTGAGTCCTTTCCTATTGCCTCTCACTGAATGCCATCACAAGTAGATTAGAATTTCAGTCCATTTTCCCAGCCTATCAAAACATTTTTGAATTTTGATTCTAACCTGATAAAATTTTACATAGACAAATATTAAGTACTAAAAATAGATTTTGAAAACTCCACAATATATATGATGGTGATGGAATACTACTGTGCTGGAAGGAACGATGAACTGGAGGATTTCTACATGAACTCAGAGAACCTCCATGAACTGATGCAGAGTGAAATGAGCAGAACCAAGAGAACATTGTACTCAGAAAGTGAAACATGGTGGAATAATCCAATGTAATGGACCTTGCTACTAGTAGCAATGCTACAAGCCAAGACACTCCTGAAGAACTTATGGAAAAGAATGCTGTCCACATTGAGAGAAAGAACTATGGGAGTATAAATGCAAAGGAAGGACATGTATATATGAGTATGTGATTTGGGGTTTAGGCTTTAAAAATTGCTCTATAGCAAAAATGAAGAATATGGAAATAGATATCAAGTGATAATATTTGTACAACCCAGGGGAATTGCTTGTCGGCTCTAGGAGGGGAGAGAGAAGAAAGGAGAAAGAGAAAATGAATCATGTAAACATGGAAAAATATTTAAAAATAAAAATGAAAAAAAACTCCACAATATGAACATTATATTGTAGAAGGAATCTGGATAATACTATTACTAGTGGTGGAGGTATAATAACCCCCCAAACTCAAAATGATCAGGATAGTGAAGAATTGGTAAAGTATGTGGCATATATAACCTAGAGAATTATGTAAACTAGGGAAGAGAAGATCTAGATCAATCATAATACCAGCAGAAAGAATGTTGAATTTGAAGACAGTTGACCTATGTTTGAGCCCTATCTCTAATTCCCAATAGTTGTATGGCTTCACACAAGACATTACCCCTTTATGAATTCCCCATTTTTCAAATAAAGGTGCTGGACTAGGGGGTCTCCAATGGCCTTTGGTCTCAATTTATGATCCTGTGAATTATACAAAGGGACATCATATGAAATAAGATTTCAATGTATCCATGGGCCTTAGGAATGACTGGAAGGGATGCTAGAGATCATCTAGTCCAACCACCTCTTTCTACAGATGAAGAAATTGAGATGATCCAAATTAAAAACCAGGACTTAAAACTAAAAAAAGTTAACCTCTCTATTGAAAGACACCAAAGGAGTTTCCTGTATTTGCAGAGCTGTTTTCCCAAAAAAGTTTCAGAGTTTATTTCCCAAACAAGAGGGAAATGCTCGGGGTACAACATTCTATCTCTTCCAGTGGTGCCTTTTCCCAAGTTGTGCCCCAGGCCAGGAAAGCTTTCCTTTTTTAACCCCCACTTCTTATAACTCCTATCTCCCCTCTAGTCTCTCTTAAATGCCTTCTTCTAGACCAGGGGTTCTGAACTTTTAATATATCATGGTCCCCTTTGGCAGTCTGGTGAAACCTCTGGACTTCTCCTCAAAATAATGTTTTTAAGCACAGTAAATAAAACACAACAGATTATAAAGAAAACCAATTACAATAAAATGAAGTTATAAAAATATTTTAAAATAGCACTATATTAACACCAAGTGAAGAAACCTCTGTTCAGGAGGCCTCTTCTAAATCCCTCAGTAGTTAGTTTCCACTGACTCTACAAATCATTGTATATTTATTTGTACATATACCTTTAGGTATGTATGTATGTATGTATGTTTGCATGTATGTATAAATACACATAAAGGCATGTATATATATGTATATATACACATCTATAGGTATAGAAATAAATGTTTTCTGACTTGATTCACCTGTAAATTTATTATCTCCCCTCAATAGAATATAAACATCTTGAGGACAAAGACTATATAGCTTTTTTTTGGTATCCTCAGGACTTAGTGCAGTTCCTGCCACATACCAGCATCTAATAAATGTTTGTTGGCTGATAAGAATATGATCTAAAGATCCAATAACAGATCGTAATTCTTTTATTGCTTTGTTGTTCACCCTAGCACACAGTAAAATTCTAGTCACATAAGTATCCAGCAAACAGCTATTTGATCAATGTTCTTTGGAGTTGAAATTCAATCCCAAATGAATAGTAAAATTTAAAAATAAACAGACAAACAAGGTCTATATATGACAGAGACTTCCTGTGAAATTGCAGAGGACAAAACTAGAGTGACTCAGGAAAAATTAAAAGGAGATAAATTTTGGCTCAATATTAGGAACAGAATCAGAAAATAGCAGTATAATGGAAGGTTTTATTAGGTAATGAGTTCCCTGTCCATGGAAGTATTCAAAGAACACTATTGGATAATATTATAACAAGGATTAGCCCTGGATTGTATGACAGGTTGAATGAGATGATTTTTAATATCACTTCAAAACCTAAGATTATAGGTTTTTTCATATGGAATCATTATGTGATAGCAGTTTGGTGCTATGGAAAGAACAATGGATTTAAAGCCAAGGGGCCATGGTTTTAATCCTACTTTCTACATTTCCTTCCTGTGTGGTTTTGACCCCATCATCAACTTGCTCATGTCTAACTTTCCACTCTATAAAATGAGGAGTTTCAATCAAATAACCTCTATGGTTCCGTCCAGTTCTAAATCTAAGTTTCTATGATTTAGGATAACAGAATTTGGGGAGTACTTAACTTTTAAAAAATTTTTACAACAAAAGGGCTCAACTCTAACAGTAATTCATAGATGTGTCACCTCTGCACATATAATAGAAACTGGACAGATAGCTGTTCTATCTCATTGGTATAATGGGGTGAAGCTGGACTTGGAGGCAGGAGGTAGGGATTTATGGCCTTGCTTGGGCACTTTAATTGGGTTACCATTGGTATTCCACTTTCCTTCTCATAGCTCCAGTTCCTCCATCTATAAAATGGCAATTATAATATTTATACTTTGTATAAATAAAATATATAACAAAAAATACAACAAAATAAATACAAATTAAAAATACAAGATTTTTGTGATAAAGAAAGTAATTTGGTAATGCCAAGTGAGGTGCTTTTCTTGGCCATGGATTGGATAGCCCTGGCTGGCTGTATCACAAATGCTTGTCATGGATTAGAAGAGGGATAAGGTGGGAGATTATTTCATATAAATTCATCCTCACTTAGAGTTATATAAACACACACTTTTACACATCCACAAAACTTCAGATTGCCTGTTCTACTGGTGATAGATCAATAGTATTACCATTACATAAGAAAAAGAGTGGGTAACTATTCAAGAAAACATTTCTGAACCCATAAACTCAAGGAAAGTCTCTTTGGAAACCTTCTTTGTTAAAGATTCTCTAGAGCAATGGTGTACAACTCAAATAGAAACAGGGACCTCTAAAGTGGGCATAAGGCTCCCTGCTGCTGCCTATTGACTTAAAAAAGCACATATTGACAATATTTGTATTCTATTATATTTTTATTTCTTTTGTTAATTTTCCTAATTAAATCTTAAGCAGTCCCTGCAGCACTTAGTAGGGTTTCTAACTGTATTGTTGGGACAACTTGTTTGACACTGCTGCTCTAGATCATTGGTGTAACATTCATTCCAATGACTTAAATTTGTGGCACATCCACCAATTAGAACAGAAGTAAAGTCTTTGAGCAAGAGCTCAAGTGGTCTGAGAAGACTTTAGGGAAGAGAAAGGACTTAGGCTTCCAAGATGGATAGGGATTTTTATAGAAAGAAGAGGGAGAGGGCAATTCAGGTCAGAGGATATAGTGATGGAAGAGTTTTCTTTCTCCTTACTTTGTATTTTTCCCATCATTAGAATCAAGGTGAGAATGACCACCTAGAAATGAGAGATTTCTTTAAGTTGCTACCAAAACAACATTCATACAGTCACTTCAAATGTCTGAGTTGGGGTGTGTACTGACTGGCTAGACAGGAATAGATCCACCTACTTGCATGTGGGCATTTAGTCTGTTTGCAAGGATGTGCTGGCCAGAAGCCCTTGTGGTCCACACACAGGAAGCCTTAAAACAGAGTGCCTTTATGTTTGGAAGTATTGTATCTAAATAAAAATAATTTTTCCTACTCTTTGGCTAGCCTTAATAAAAACTGTGAAGTTGATTAACTTATCTATGCATCATTTTTGCCCATTATAATTTTTCTATTATGTTTCCTGTCCCAGGACCCCAAATCCTCCAAAATGCACATAGAAGATCTTGATCCTACCATTGGATAGTCATATAAAGTCCCTATAATCCAAGATTACACATACTAAGAAATTTAAAATTAAACATTTAAAAAAAGTTCACTGGATAAAAGTCAAAATATTTAAGTTCAAGTACAGGCAGGTTCTATCCTCTGATTTTCTTCAACTTCAGAATGAAATCAGAGATGATTTCTAAGCTCCTTTCTCAGTATCTTGATTCTAATTCATTACCTCTTCATTATCTGCCCACGTAAGGGTATGCTGTAGCCTGGTCCTAGTGGAAAAAACATGTGTTAAATTTTCAGTTTGAGCTTCACATCTTGGAATTCAGTAAATGTTACAAATGAGGACTTTGTTTACCTTTTTTGATACCTAGTTGATAGTCTAGAATTAAGAAGATGATGGAGAAAATGTTAATAATGTAGATTTAAACTTAAAAGTGTATTATGTAAACATGTTTTAGAGAGATAATCATTAAATTTTTATCACTATACCCTTGAACCCTGTCAAAGCTCATATTTTATCAGCACCTGTATTTCAGGTAACTGCTAAAGTAATAGAGAAAACATCATTCTTTTTTACTTTTTTGGATTGTGGATCCTTTTGGCATCTTGGTACTTATACACCCCCATTCCTCAGAATATTTTTAAGTGCATAAAAGCAAATACTTAAGATTATTAAGGAAGTCAATTATATTGAAATATAGTTACTAAAATATTTTATATTTTTAAAAAAACCTAGTTAATGAAACCTGGGTTAAAAAAATCTTACATTTAGTTGTGAGCGGTTAGGTTGCATATGGAACAGATGGCACACCTCAGAGTCAAGAAAAGCAGGTGTCATGTTCCACCTCTGACACTTGATGACTATATGACCCCAGGTAATGCACTTATCCTGGGCCAATTTTGTATGACTATAAGTTTTAGAACAGTTGCAAGTCTACATCCTTGGAAGATACAATATTTCCAATTTAGGGCAAACTATTTTCAGCTTTATGAATTACTTCTTCTCAGGTTTTTGCTTTTTGAAGAGAATATTCCTTAAAATAAGGCAGAGATCAGCTAACCAGCCTGAAAGAATTTATTCATTTTTATTAATTCATTTTATTTTAATTAAATCATTAAATTAATTATTAATTTACTAAGTTTACTCAGTGCAAGAATGGGACAAAAATGTGATGCAGTAGATAGAGCACTGGACTTGGAATCAGAAAGACTTCTTCCTGAGTTCAAATCCATCCTCAGACACTTACTAACTGGGTGGCCCAAGGCAAGTTCTTTAACCATGTTTGCCTCAGTTCATCATCTGGAAAATTATCTGGAGAAATAAATGCCAAAGTATTCTAGTATCTCTGCCAAGAAAAACCCTTAAGTGGGGTCATTTAGAGTCAGATACAACTAAAATGACTGAAGAACACTATGTACCAGACTCTGTGTTAAACACTGGGGAAACAGATGAACAAAACAAAACAAAACAAAACAAAACGATTTTTGCCATCAAGGAGCTTATTTTCTAATGGGGGTATCCATATGTCTATAAATAGGAATTTACAAGATAATTTGGAGAATAGATGGAATGTAACCTAATGGGGAAGATGGCCCTACAGCTAGGTGGTAAACTTTGGGTCCTGAAGTCAGAAAGACAGATTCAAATTTAGTCTCAGATACTTATTTACTATATAAGCCTGGAAAATCACTTAATATCTGCCTCTGTTTCCCCAACTGTAAATTTGGAATTAGAATTGCACCTATCTCCCAGGTTACTGTTAAGATCAAATAATATAATATTGTGAAATGCTAAGCCCAGTGCCTAGAACACAGTAATTGTTTAATAAATGCTTGTTCCATCCTTTCTTGAAGCCTGAGTTTTTAAGAGGTGGAAAACCCTTCAGGCACTTGTGACAGTATAGCAGAGGTCCAGATCCAGGTGAAAGAAAGTCATGTGTGAAGAAAGATAAGTAGGGCAGAATATTTATTAATGCATTTTAAAAGATTAGGAAAAACTGATAGAAAAGATTTGGGAATGAGGTTCTTCTAGAACCCCTTAAGTTACACACAGGAGATCATCAATTTCTCCTTCAGAAAAGACTGTCCTAAATGCCCCTGATATAGGTAAGCTTATAGTGGCATGATCCTTATCACTCCAAGGCATCCTGATAGTGCCTCTCTTACTATCCAAGTAATAATCATGCCCAATGAGTCAGATTTCCTCAGGGCCTGAACCATGCTAGTTCCTGACTGTGAGTCACATTAAATGTGGCACTAACTGTCTGAGGACATTGAAGATATTATTTTAGGCCACTGGACAATGACTTTGTTCATGCTCTGGGATTATGTGGTTTGTTTGTACTTATAACAAATATAGAATTTTAATGTATTACATGGACATATTTCATATTTTGCAAATTAGTTACCTTAAGGTGTAGAACTATTGTTGAATATTTCTCGTGACTACTCTTTAATCATATTAAAATTTTCTCTTTCTCCTTTTTTCTATGGAGCTTTTCCTGACAACTTAAGACTGATTTTATTCTTCTCTCAATTGTGAGAGCATTCATAAATATAATGTGCTTATGGAAAGAATACTAGATTTGAAGTCAAAGGACCAGGATTCTAATCTTGACTTTTTCTGCCTCTGTGCCTTTTGTTAAATGATATCACTGAATCTTATTTTCCTCATGTGTAAAATGAAAGATTTAAATGCAGTGGTGCCTAAATTCTCTCTCAGCTTTTACATTTTGTCATCCTCTTTATAATCCCAATTTAGTACTTAGTTCACTAGTGCCTGTTATTTGGGGATCTGCGATGTGGAATAGAGTCTAAACCTATAATTTGATTGGTGTCAAAGAACTTTTAGCATCGCATCACCCTCTATCCGTGCAGATTGTCAAATTGACTGTAATTGTTTTTAGTGCTGTTGTCTCAAAGCATTTCCTGGCTACATGGAAAGGCTAGGAGACTTTCTCATGGTCACACAGTGAATAAAGCAGAGGCGGGAACAACACAGACATAATTCTTGACTATAAGTCTTCTCTTAATCCATTATATCATGATATTATTAGTCACTAATCTTTCAATTTATATTTCTATTCCTTCTCCATATACATTCCTGTCTTCTATCCAGCTAGATTGCCAGCTTCTTGAATGATGAGTCTGTATTATAGTCTTGAGTATTCCTTTTAGTTGTAGGAAAATAAATACTCAAGAAATATTTCTTGCCTAAAAGCCTGAGGAATTTATTTCAAGTAGCTTCGCTGTTTGCCATACTTCAAGCATGGGTTATACATTCACCATTTGTGGCTGGAAGTGGGTGGGGAATAGACTAGGTTCTGGAAGAGATAACATTTGTGTTAAGTACAAATATATTTTATGCTTGGCAGATCCAGCAAGGAAAATTATGAAAGAACCAAAACATTGTTTCACAGGCACAAAATGTTTTGACATTTCTACTTCAAATCAAGATGTTAGACTGAATTTCCTCAAAGGGTTGTAAAAGTTAGAGTAGATCTTAAGAAATAGATGCAATTGCAACATCCTAGGTTCTTTAGATTAATTGCAAGACTTATGCAGAGTGGATTCCCAATGCTACCAGGAGACAAGAAGGTAGAGTACAAGACCTCTTCAAGCTCCTTTTAAATGGGCAAAGAATTCTGTCACTCTCGAGAAGAATTTACATCAAATGAGAAACAACTGCCTAGAATGATGAAAACACAAAGTTCTACCAGTATGTATTTAGTATCCACTACACAAGGCATCAAGAAGAGATTTAAAAAATTATATCCAAGACTCCAAGGAGATTATATTATAGTAGAAAGTACTCAAAAAATCTAATATTAAAAAAATAGAGGAAGAGTAGAAATAGCAGTGAAAAGTCTATATCTTAAAAGGATGTTCATCCTAAATCCTACCTCTGATGCTGCATTCCCTGTTACTGTGCATAACTTAACACATCCCTGGGTCTTAGATTCCATCTCTAAAATGTGTGTGTGTTAGTCTTCTTGGCCTTGTTTGTCCCTTCCCATGTCAGATCTATGATCCTATGATAAGAGCAGAAGAGACATATAAAATAAAGAAGAATGAAGACTCAGAGGAAGAAGAGACCTCCCTTTCCTTCTAATGAGCTAGTTCACAGATCCATCAGAATGTTTAGATGAGAATGATTAAATGGACCCAGTGGCAGGGTCTGCAATGAAATGCATTTTCAATAAAAGAAGTCAACTTCATGAGGACCCTGAGCACTTCACTCCAACTTTAAAAGGTGAGGTAACATTGATTTTACAGGACTTACTTTGCTTATTTCTATTGTGAGAGCAAATATATCAATATGGGCATACCATAGAATTCCTGACCAAGCAATCTAAGGCCTGAGGAGAGCATCCAAAAATCTACACTTAGAACTTACAAATCTTAACTAATCTGTGTGCCCCAGATAACAAGCTTGAAAATGTCTGGAGATTCTGGATTAAATGGTTCTGAACTATGGAGCCCTTTGGGGCAGAGGGAAAGAAAGTAGAGCTATGAATAATAACAGAATTAATAGTAAGTAACTACAACTCACATTGCTAGAGTTCTTTTCAGGTTGCAGAGCATCTTCCTTGCAGTAGACCTATGAAAGATGCATTGGAGAATGTCTTGGCCATTAGATTTATAGAGTGGAAGATTTGGATTCAAATACCAACTCAGAAATGTATTAACTAATTAACTAACTAATGCCTTAGTTTTCTCATCTATAAAATGAGGAGATTGGACTTAACAGCCTATAATATCTCTTCCAGATTTAAATTTAAATAAGTAATCCAAGTATTATTCTCACCATTTTACTGATGAGGAAATAATTTATTTCATTCCATTGATCCTAAATGCTACATGTATATAAAAGTCTTGTGACCTCACACTGCTAGAGTCCTAGAGGTAATAGTTTAAGAATAACCTCAGGAAAAGAGAGTGGCTAGAAGAGAATATTTTCTCATCTGCCATTGAATCAGAGGATGCATTTCATCACAGATTCTGCCTGTTTGTCCATTCATTCATTCTCTTTTTTCTTTTTAATTTTTATATTTTTGCCCAATACATATAAAAACAATTTCAATTTTCATATTTAAAAATTGAGTTCCAAATCCTCTCCCTCTCCCTACTATAAAAAATCAAGGCATTCCCCAATTGATAAATAGGCAAGAGACATGAATAGGCAATTTTCAGATAAAGAAATCAAAACTATCAATAAGCATATGAGAAAGTGCTCTAAATCTCTAATAATTAGAGAAATGCAGATCAAAACAACTCTGAGGTATCACCTCACACCTAGCAGATTGGCTAAAATGAAAGAAGGGGAGAGTAATGAATGCTGGAGATGAATGTGGCAAAACTGGGACATTAATGCATTGCTGGTGGAGCTGTGAGCTGATCCAACCATTCTGGCTGGCAATTTGGATCTATGCTCAAAGGGCTATAAAAGAATGCCTGCCCTTTGATCCAGCCATACCATTGCTGGGTTTGTACCTCAAAGAGATCATAGATAAACAGACTTGTACAAAAATATTTATAGCTGCACGTTTTGTGGTGGCAAAAACCTGGAAAATGAGGGTATGCTCTACAGTTGGGGAATGGCTGAACAAATTGTGGTATATGCTGGTGATGGAATACTACTGTGCTGAAAGGAATAATAAACTGGAGGAATTACACGTGAACTGGAAAGACCTCCAGGAATTGATGCAGAGTGAAAGGAGCAGAGCCAGAAGAACATTGTACACAGAGACCAATACACTGTGGTAAAATAGAATGTAATGGACTTCTGTACCAGCAGCAATACAATGACCCAGGACAATTCTGAGGGATTTATGGTAAAGACGCTACCCACATTCAGAGGAAGGACTGCAGGAGAGGAAACATAAAAGGAAAACAACTGCTTGAACACACAGGTTGAGGCGGACATGATTGGGGAGGTAGACTCGAAACTACCACACCAATGCAACTATCAACAATTTGGAAATAGGTCTTGATCAATGACACATGTTAAAACCAGTGGAAATACGCATCAGCCATGGGTGGGGGGACGTTGGGGGCGTGAAGGGGAAAGAGCATGAATTATGTAACCATGTTAACTTTTCTAAAAAATAAATATTAATAAATGTTTAAAAAATTTAATAAAGGCAAGCAATATGATTTAGATTATACATGTGCAGTCATGGAAACATTTCATATTAGCCATGGTGCAAATGAAAAGGCAGACAAAAAAAGGAAAAAAAGAAAATAAAGTTAAAATAAAAGTATGCTTTATACAGTAATTAAGATATTCACAGTCAGTCATCATATAGTTTTGCTATTACTATGTACAATGTTCTTCTGGTCCTGTTCACTTCACTTTCCATTAATTCATATAAATCTTTATATGTTTTTCTAAAACCAGTCTGCTCATCATTTATTTCTGATCATTCATTTTGGTCATGTCTGACTCTTTGTGACCCTATTTGGGATTTTCTTGGCAATGATATTTGAGTAGTTTGTATTTCCTTCCCCCACTTATTTTATAGATGGGAAAACTGAGGGAGAGTTAAGTGATTTTCCCAGCGTCACATAGCTTGTAAATGTAAAATTTTAACTCGGGCCTTCCTGACTCAAGACATGGTATTCTATCCATTGCTCAAACTACTGGCCCATAATTTCTTATAGTACAATAGTATTATGTTACAGTCCTATACCAGAACTTGTTCAGCCATTTCTCATTTGATGAGCATCTCCTCAATGTCCAATTCTTTGTTATCACAAAAAGAACTAATATAAATATTTGTGTACATATATTTTGTACATAGGTCCTTTTCCTTTTTTATCTCTTTGAGATACAGATCTGTTAGAGATATTGCTGGGTCAAAAGGTATGGACCACGATATAGCCCTTTGACTACTCTTCCAAATTACTCTTCAGAACTGTTGGATCAGTTTATAACTACCAGAGCTGTGTTAGTGTCTCAATTGTTTCATATCATCTGCAACACATGTCAGTTTCCATTTCTGAAATATTATTTAATCAGATAAGTGGAAGATGGTACCACATAGCGGTTTTGATTTTTGTTTCTCTAATCAATTTTAATCTGGAGCATTTTTTCATATTACAGTAGATAGCTTAGGTCTTTTCTGAAAACTGACTGTTCATATCCTTTAACCATTTATCAATCAGAAATGACTCATATTTGTACAAATTTGATTCAATTCTCTACATATTTGCAAAATGAGTTATCAGAAGAACTTAATGCAAACTTTCCCCCCATTTTCCTGTTTTCCTCCTAATCTTGACTAATATTGTTTTTGCTAGTACAAAAGTGTTTTAATTTCATGTAATCAAATTATCCAATTTACTTCCCATAATGCACTCTATCTCTTGTTTGGTCATAAATTCTTCCCCTATCCATAGATATGACAGATATGATAATCCATGTCCCCATAATTTGATTTCCCTCCATCCTATTCCACCCATTTATACTTCTTACTCTCATTTCACACTGTCTCTCTTCAAAACCTTGCTTCTTTCTTAACATTGCCTCCTCCAATTTGCTATCCCTTTTATCACCACCCCCATTTCTTTGAACTCCCTCTAATTCTACTTTCCTATAGGGCAAGACAAATTTCTAAACTCAACTGAGGATGTATGATATTCTCTCTTTGAGCAATTTCAATTATTATAAGGTTCAGGGTTAGCCTTCCATCTTCCCTTCCACTATACAAGCTCTTCTTTTCATGTCTCTTTTATGTGAGATAATTTACTTCAGCTATCTCTCCTTTCCCCATTATCCCAGTACATCTCTCTTTCTTACACCTTCTTTTGAAATCATCTTACCATAGTTGACTCAATTCATACAGTCATATTTTTGCCATAGCTATAATAAAGTTTGTAATAATTCCGAGTAACCTCTTCTCATGTAGAAATATAAACAGTTTAACATGATCAAATCCTTTATGATTTCTCTTTCCTTTCTTATCATGCTTTTTTAAAAACTTGTATTTTAAAATTAAAGTTTCTATTATGGTCTTTTCATCAGGAATGTTTCGAATTCCTCAATTTTATTAAATATCCATTTCCCCCTGAAGGGTTATGCTACATTCTGCTGAGCAGAGTATTCTTGGTTGTAATTCATTTGTAATTCAAGCTCCTTTTCCCTCCAGAATAACATATTACAAGTCCTCCAGTCCTTTAATATAGAATCTGCTAAAACTAACTTTACCCTGACCATGGCTCCAAGATATTTGAATTGTTTCTTTCTTGCGATTTGCAATATTTTCTCCTTGACCTGGGAGCTTTGAAATTTGATGATAACATTTCTGGGAGTTTTCATTTTGGGATTTATTTTAGAAGGTGCTTGACAGATTCTTTCAATTTATATTTTACCTTTTGGTTCTCAAACATCAGGACATTTTCCCTTGATAATTTCTTGAAATATGAAATCTGAGCTCATGGTTTTCAAGTAGTCTTATAATCCCTAAATTATCTATCCTTGTTCTATTTTCCAGGTCAATTTTTCTAATTATATATATACATATGTATATGTATATATATAATATGAAATAAAATGATATATTTCACATTTTCTTCCAATTTTCTCCTGTGTTTTCATTCTCTTGATTTCATTTCATTATGTCTAATGGAGTATTACACATTTTCTTCTATTTTTTTTAAACATTTATTAATATTCATTTTTAACATGGTTACATGATTCATGCCCCTACTTTCCCCTTCACACACTGCTCTCCCCCCACCCATGGCCAATGCACATTTCCACTGGTTTTAACATGTGTCATTGATCAAGACCTATTTCCAAATTGTTGATAGTTGCATTGGTGTGGTAGTTTCGAGTCTACATCCCCAATCATGTCCACCTCAACCCATGCATTCAAGCAGTTGTTTTTCTTATATGTTTCCTCTCCTGCAGTCCTTCCTCTGAATGTGGGTAGCTTTCTTTACCATAAATACCTCAAAACTGTCCTGTGTCATTGCTTTCTGCTGGTACAGAAGTCCATTACAATCGATTTTACCATAGTATATCAGTCTCTGTGTACAATGTTCTTCTGGCTCTGCTCCTTTCACTCTGCATCAGTTCCTGGAGGTCTTTCCAGTTCACATGGAATTCCTCCAGTTTATTATTCCTTTGAGCAAAAAAATTCTCTTAAATTTGCTTTATTGTTTCTTGATGTCTCATGAAGTCATTAGTTTCTAATTGCCCAATTCTATTTTTTTAAGGAATTATGTTCTTTAATGAACATTCATCATTCATCTACTTTTTCTGTGCAGATAGATCAGGATCTTTTTGTGATTATCTGTTTATGTCTGCTGTGAGTTTTTTAAACTCCACTTCCCATTTTTCAAGTTCAACAGTTTGTTTGAATAAGTCAAGGTAGAGTTATTTTTGTTGCATGATAGATCTTCTCATTTTCATTTTTTCTTCTAATCTGACATTGATTTTGAACTTTGCTCTAACAGGATAATAATCTGACTGTACTCAAAGAATTGATTCAGAAATTACTACAACATTCACTTTCTATTTGTTAAGAAATAATTAGTTTCATTTTTCATATTTTGTATTTTAATATATCCCATATTAAAGTGAAATGATTCAGTATTATTTCTTCTTTTCATCATTCTTTCATAATCAATACAAAAGTAGAAGAGGGCAAAATAGAATTTAAGGTTATTTCTGGGACCAAATAACTGACCATGTGTCTGTTTTGTGATTAATGGTTTACTATATAATCATCAAGACTGGAAATTAAAAAAAAACATTTCTAGGAACCTACAAATAGTCTTTCAGCAAAATAAAACCTATCAGAATTTACATTGTCCTACTTTAGAATTCCATAAAAAAAAGATATCCCTCCACAATGAGACTTTTAAATAGCCTTTCATAAAGAAATTTGTTCATCCATCCATCCATCCATCCATTCATTCTGTACTTTGTGTAGAGCCTTGGGCTAACTTCTTGGGAAGTTACATGATTACACAAAATAGAATGCATGTTTTCAAAGAGCTGATATTCAAGTAGTGAAATAAGATATTGGTACTTATAATGAAAATACACTATATTACATAGTATTTGCATTAGATCAGTATAAAACAAAGTTACATATCTATTTTGATGGAAAAAATTATTGACATAAAGGTTAGGAATAACTAAGTTATACTGACTATTAATGTAACAGCTTCCAGGCAATCGACAATAATAAAAATTATCCCATGTGTCACAGTCATAGCTCCCAATATGACTGTTCTCCTGACATCATTCCTAACTGGAGGGAAATTATTAGAATACATACCAGCCTTCATCCAGTGACCTTGCTGCCTACTTCTACATACTGATATCACTCATTTCTTGCTTTCCTGTTTTCTCGAACATATTCTCTCTGCAAACTCCAGAAATTTTAAACAGTAGTTTTGTGGAAAGATAATTAACCCACTTTCCTCTATATGCATTGCTGAGATATCCTAACAATAGCAACTCTGAAAGTCAACTGACCTTTCCTAAACTGCTTTCTGGGTCCCTACCCTACTTCCATCCGTGGTCTCCAATTCATAGCAGGCTCCTGTCTTATATGGGCTCTCTTCTACTTTAGGTCCTTTTAAGCTATTTTGATGAGATAAAGAAATTACTCTAATAAGAAATTCTACAATTTGACTTGTGTTTGTATCATTAGGATAACTTCAGAATACCCCAAATTATCTGATCAATTAATCAATCAATTAAGCAAGCATGAGAGTCAACAGTCTGCCAAGCACTACCTCTTCAATCATTTGATGTGTATAATATCATTTATTAGTGGAAATTACCTTGGATTTGTATTCAAAAGACTTTACTTTAAGTCCCCAAACTGATATACTTCTTAGCTGGCTAACCTTGGGCATGTCACATCACTACACTGAACTTCAGTTTTGTTACCTCCTACTTTCCTTGTCTCCACTATAAAGGGTATTTAGGAGCAAAGAATATGGTAGTCTATAAAGTTGTGCACAAACACTTAATCATCTCATTGTATTGTATATTGGTCTGATACATGGAAATACAAAAACATTTTGTGTCTCTTATCAGGACTTTCTCTTTTTGTTTATTCAATTAGGGACAAATCTTAGGTTCTTGGAAACTTCTTTATTCAGAGATTCTAATTCTAATTCTTGAAGCCATTTTGTTTAGAGGGAGCCAGATGAACTGAAGTCCCAGACTGTCACAGTTGTTGCCCAAGTTCCTTACATCCAAAATTTTTCTGAGCCAGCCTGAATCTCTTCAATCATCCTTTTAAGTACATTCTCATTTGATGTACAGGGACTTGGGAGATAAATTTGACTGAGACCCACACTGCAGGGGCTCCTTTTTGGGATCTTGAGCTTTGCTTTATTTAAGGTATGACAGGTGTGGGTCTCTGGCTCTGTGCTCTGCTCACTTAACTGAAGGAATACCTTTCCCTCTCTTTATTATCTCCACTTTGCTGTAATAAAGCCACTAAAAAGCTTCTAACAGCCTCATAATCTAAATTGTAATTATTACACATTTTGGCAACCACAAAGGGATACACTCTCTTTTCCTACTGTGGTCTCCCCTTTGTGGTCGCCCCTCTCCCTGATCCCTTCTCCCTTCTTCCTCCGGGAAACCTTTCAGAGCTTTCCCAGACTCATTGCCTACACCTATCCACCAAGAGAGCCAGGCAGCCAGGTCTCTGCCACACAGAGACTGTTGCTGCTGCTGCTTGCTGTTGCTGCTGCTGTTTTCTCTTGCTGTTACTGATAAGCTTTAAACTCCCTGCCCCAACCCCAGCCCACAGGAGGAGGAACTTTTTGTCCCTTTTACCAAGCAGCTGATCCTCCCTCCTAATTAACTCTTCTTTTTTCACCCACCCCAGCTTGCTTCCTTTTATCTAAAACCTTTTTCCACTCCAGCTAAGAGGTATCCTTACTCCTAAAAAAGCTATCCCAAAATCAGATTTCCATGTATTTGCTTAAATATACATATTATATCCTCTAATCAAAAGTCATTACCTAGATCAGTGGTTCCCAAACTTTTTTGGCCTACTGCCCCCTTTCCAGAAAAAAATATTACTTAGTGCCCCTTGGAAATTATGAAACTCTTTATTGAACTCAGAATAGAATGTAATACAAAAAATGTGTGGCCATCACTGCCCCCCTAGATTGCTGCAGCACCCACTTTGGGAATCGCTGACCTAAATGATAGGCACAATTTTAATTTTAGTTTTGTAGCAGTTACTTTTCCTGAGCTGGTGCTAAATAAATATGTTTAGTTGAATATATCAAGACATTGTCAAAACTGTATTTTAGGATATTTCCTGCTAATCCTAAGTCAGTTATTCAATTAATGTTTATTGAGTACCTACTCTATACAAAGTATTGCTGGACACCTAAAGATAGGTAGGTGGCTTACTAGAAAGAGTGCTTTGGTAAGGAAGACCTTCATTTAAATCCAACTTTAGATACTTACTAGCTATATCATCCTGGGAAGGTGACATCTTCTTTGTCTCAGTTTCTTCATTTGTAAAATGGGGATAATAATAGTATCTATCTCATAGAAAATGAAATAATATTTGTAAAGCACTTCATAAACCTTAAAAATCTATTTAAATACTAACTAGTATTTGCTATTATTATTTTTAAAGTGTTGTTGCTGTTATTGTTGTTGAGTTGAGCAAGTGACCCTATACCAAGTTTTCTTGGCAAAGATTATTGGAATGGTTTACTATTTCCTTGTTCAGTGGATTAAAGAGGCATGTTATGCAACTTGCTCAAGGCCAAACAGCTAGTGAGTGTTTGAGGCCAGATATGAACTCAGGTCTTCCTGACTCCAGGTCTAATACTCTATCCACTGAACCGTCATGCTGTCTTCATTAAGGAGGTAGAAAATGCAAATTTATACCTCATAGTCTTAAGAGAGAGATAATATTTAGACACATGATCCCATAATATGTTCTAATATGTTGGTGACTTAATTGTCCAGATTGAACTGTTACCTGTTTTGTAGTAAAGTCACTTATAGGACAACTTCCTGAATTCCCTGATAGTTAAATCAATCTTTTGTCACCATTCTACTTACTGCCACTTTTGGGAATCACAGATTTCTCTCACAGTCTTTAACACTTGGAAAACATAAGATTACAAATTCACACACTTCCTTCCATGAATTCCTTCTAGAAGCAAATGGGGAAATACTTAAATGAGGTCAATCTTCACTTGCTCCACTTTTCCTCCAGAATTCTTGAGTTCAATGGTTGATGAATGAAGAGTCTTTGTTGTGTTACTGCCTTCTGTAGCTAGGAGCTGATTTCAGCTAGAAGCATGATCCATTATTTAATCCCACTGAAGTTTGCCCCCAGACAGAGGGAGCTCATGAAAACCAAAAGAATGCCTGAGAACTTTTCCCTTGTTAAATCATTAAATCTTTACCTCTTCTGGCTATACTTGGCTTTCCTAAAAACTTTCCATATTCAAACTTGAATTTCTAAGAGTCTTGTGTTTTGTGTGTGTGTGTGTGTGTGTGTGTGTGTGTGTGTGTGTGTTTTGCTTTTCAATGCATCTACTAATCTTTTCTTTTACTTAATCCTTAGGTAGAATTGGACAAATGTCTAAAATCATAGTTTTTAAAAGATTATATCCCTGTTTTTAGGACAAATTTTAATTTAGCATATTAACTTCTCAATGAAAATTAACCAGATTGAAACTAGTTGGCAAGAATAAGTAGATAATAAAAAAAATAACATTTATATAACTTTAAGATTTGCAATGTGCTTCCTATATATTATTATGCTTAATCCTTACAACAATCCTTTGACGCATATGCTCTTAATTTTGTCCACTTTACTAATAAGGAAACTAAGGCTGTAGCAAAATTCAAACTCAGATCTCCCTGACTCCAGCATTCTAACCCCTGCAGAACATAAGTTGCTTGTGGAAGCTCCCAAGTGTCAGACTTCTTCTGCCTTTCTTCTACCTGCAAAGGGTTTACTAGTTCCTTGTTCAGCACTCCTTCCTTGGCAGTGACTATCTCAGCAGTGCTTTCTGTCATCCTAGCTGTGGAATGTCCTGAAATACCCACCCATCTATCATGTAAGGATGTCACAGGGTCATCCTCACAGGGCCATTTAAAAAGTATTCCACTACCCCATCCCCCTCAGGATGTTTTGAGGACAAATTTTGTGCTGCTTGACCTGAATGGCAGAATGACTAATTACATCTGTGTCCTCACAACAGCCCTATAAGAGAATAGACACTATAATATGTACTTTATAGCTAAAGAAACCAAAGCTCAGAGAGTCTAAGTGATGTGTGTGGGTCAAATAGCTAATAATTCACAAGACTACACTGGAATGTTATTAAAATATAAACAGACATTATTGAAGGAGGAATAGTATAGCGGAAAATATGCAGGTCCTAGAATCAAGTGACCACAGTTTGAGAAAACGGACTCTTAATACCAATTAGGTATGTTTTCATAAATAAAACACATACTCTTTCTTAGCTTGTTTCTTTATCTATGTGCAAGTTAATAATGTCTATATTAAATTCTTTATTCATAGAATGAGTACTCAAAATTATTTTTAGTAATTTTGCAGTCATGTCCAATTCTTCATGATCCCACTGAAGTTTCTTAGGAAAGATCATAGAATGATTTGCCATTTCCTTCTCCAGTTCATTTTACAGATGAAGAAACTGAGGCAACAAGCTTAAATGACTTGTCCAGAGTCTCCCAGCTAGAAAGTGTCTGAAGCCAAATTTGAACTTGAGAAGATGAGTCTTTCAGACTCCAATCCCAGTGTTCTATCCACTATGATACCTAAGAGCTTGAAGAAAGTCTTGTAAATATGGTATATAAAGGGGGACTGAGGCAGGTGGGGTACTTTTATTGTCAAAAGGTCCTTTTGCTCATCTTTTTTATTTTCTTATATCTCTGGATACTTTGGATATAAAACCTCTACCCAGTTCCTTCTTTCTGAAAGCCTTCATCTGCTAAACAAGGGTGGCAATTAGAAATATTATTTAGATCATGGAAGAGAAATTCTGCATCTGAGGCACATTCCACTAATCCCCTTGAATACTGGTGTTTTCCTAGAAACGTGTGTCCTACTCTGAAGAGCTTCTCCACTCTCCCTCACTCTCATCCCCTTCTCATTAAGGTCATTTTTTTTGCTGCATTGGGACATGAAGGCTTTGCACTCCTGTAATAGGACCTTCCAGACCAAGTTGTGAAGTTACGGCATCCAAAATAGAATTAAATCCAGTTTCCCTGGGATCCCAGAGTTCCTGGCATCAGAAGAGTGTCACCCACCCCTTGTCCACTGCACGTGGTCAGTGAGGAGTCCAGCCACTTCCCACCACCTATCATCAAAGGGCTCTTGACTATGATCTCATTTGCTCTTGAAAGACAAATGGGGTCGAGCTGATGCCAACCTTGGCCTGGAAACCTCTGAGGAGGGAGCTGCCTGGAGAATTCAGCTGACTGTGACTGCACCCCCCACCCCAGTGAGTCATTCCTGACCTGGTGCCCTGGCACAATGTGAAGGAACACAGGGCACAATGAGTGCTGCCTCCTGCTGAGAAGATGGAAAGCAGAGGTCCTGACCATTCTGCAAGAAACATGACGTTGCCCTCCCCAGCATCCCAGTCACATTTCAGCTTCCATAATTACAGGCCAGCTAATTAATTCACTTTCAGTTAAAAAAAACTTCTCTTGCTCTCCTGCTCTGCTGTATCCTGAGCCATAGATCAGTGATCCTTTCTCACCTTAGAATGGGCCGCAGTTTCAAAGGTGGAATTTAAGGATGAGACCCATTTGTGTTGTGCAAATCAAAAGGTTTTCCACAATCAACTGACTGTCCAACCCCCATTTTAAGAAGTATAGAAAGTCATGATCATGGTCATTATTGAAATATCCTCAAAGCAGATGCCCCACTAAAGAGATTCTATCTCTCTTCTTAGTTCCATGAGCCTGAAAGAGCTTGACATGTGCCCTAAGAAACCTGCCCCTTCCTATACATCCTATCCTCCTGGATGTAGCTGGTTTTGCTCAGCTGCCAAGTTGAGAGAAGTTATTTTTGCATGTACTTAAAAAACACTGGATAAAAGGATACAAATCAGTCGAGCTCCTGCCCCAAGGTATGGCTATGCTTCATCCATCTTTTTGAAATGGAATTAGACAAAACAGTCCTTAGCAAATACAAACTGTTCTTCAGAATTCTCAGAAAGACAATTTATAGACATGAGATAGTAACCTAGAGGGCACCAGTGTATTGCAAAAACAAACAAAATCCAAAGCTCTTTGGGTTCACATCTAATATTCCAGATGTTATCTGAAAAAAACAGAAGTTAGACCTAAATTAATTACTTATACCAATATCATTAACTGAATTTGTCGTATCATGAACTATTTACTACCTTGGCAGGTTTTCTTTACAGAGAGTTGGTATCACTAATTCACATTTTAAATGGGAAAATAAAACCTAGAAAAAAAACAAAGCATGTTCTCAATACCTGTCTGGTCTTTTGATGTGGAATTCAAGACTGAAAACTGTACTTTTATTTGTAAAGGGGTCATAGGATCCTAGATTTAGAAGCAGAGACAACCTTGAAGAGCAGCTGAGACCTATTGCCTTCATTTTATAGATAAGGAAACTAAGAACCAGAACTATGAAATGCTTTGGCACATTTATACAATTAGAAAGTAAAGTGAGTATTTAAGCACAACCCCCTCCTCCAACTTCACATCTAGAACTTTTCCTGCTATGCCAGAATGGCTCTGATTTGGAGGAATTCACATTTAGATTGTTCAAACATGCGACATTTGGAAACATAAAACTAGCCCACGATGTTGTAATGGCATTGAACTGAGAATCATACTCTTTGTCCATCTTTTTCTGATTGCATCTAGTTTTTGGCATGGGATGTTTATAGAATGGTAGGTATTTACTCTTGTCATTTTATAATTTCCAAATTGTACTTTCAATTCTGGGCTGAAAACATCCAGAACCTAAAGGCAGTAATCTCAGTTTTAGTATAGTGAAAGTATTCCTAAATGTTTGTTGGACTGAATTAAGTTGAATTGAATGGCACAGGATTCATGCAGAAGGGGCATTTTATATGTACCATGTACTTCCAGAGAACCTTGATTTCATCTTGAGTCTTATCCCAACTCCCACTGCTGCCAAAAGGATAAACGGAGCTAAAACAGTAACAGTCCTTCTGGAGCCTTTAGAGGAGTTATTTACAAATGACAGTAGTTGGGGAACTTTCTGAGAGGCAGTGTCCTCTTCCTGACATTTGTACTGATGCAGTAACTTGGTCAGAAGCAGTGGGAAAAATAGGATGATATCAGTAGCAGCCTTATCCTAGCTATGCTTCCCTAGTGCCTTTCCTCCTTTCCCTCCACCCTCACATCTTCTATCCTCTTGCAAAGGTGGCTTCCATTATACACATCATTCAAAGCTAAATCATAGCTTTGCATTAGTTGAGAAATCCTTCAGATGAGGATTCCCAAAAGGATGCATTAGACTGCTTTCAGACAAACCCAAGCTAAAGACCCTGGACAGGTATATATGGTTTCATGGGAAAACCTAGGTTTAATTTTTTGGTTTTTTAGACCTAGGAGTCAGGTAGATGTCCGAATTTCAGATATCACTCTGTGAGTTTATCCTAAGAGATTCAGAAGATGACAAAGGTTATGAATATAAAACTAAATGCAAGGAGATAAGGAAGAGAGGGTAGAGCAGTGGGGAAGGAGAAGAGAATTTGAAATTAAATCACTAACAAAAGCTTTTCAGTTTTAAGTTTTACATCTTAAACATGAATTCATAATTGTGTCTTAATTAGTAGGAGATTTTTTTCTAAGCCTCAACTATTTCCCCAACAACAGGATGCTTTCTTACAACTCTCTACCCCTAAAATAACTTCTTCCTCTAAAAGATAACTTCTTTGAGGTCAAGCTTTGGTTTGAGATGAGTCAATTCAAATCACTGAATATTTATCAAGCATTTTCTATGGACAAGTCACTTTGGTGTATTCTAAAACTCTTAAGGCTCACTAGAATCCATCATCATTCATCAGTTGCTTTACCCTTAGTAAGAGAAGTATTTTTCCAGTATTTTTATCTTTGACTTGCCTTTATTCCTATCCCATCTCTGGTCATTTGTCCATTTTGGACAGTTTTCCACCATCACCAAAGTAACTCTGTCCTTGTGTTTATAAAACATTTTCCTAACAAAAATCCTATGAAGTAACTACTGCAACAATTATTACCCTGTCCTAGAGATGGCCATTCACTGAGGTGAAAGAACTTCCAAATGGCCACATAGCAAACACATCTGAATTATTCCAGCTTTTCCTCTAAAAATGTAAAACTTATTTTTAGAGTTTCATCCTTTCTGGGGAATGGCTACCACTTGATGCCATTTTTTCTCATTAAGCCTCTGAGTTTTTCACTTTTGGTGAGAAGAGGATGAAGTTAGTATGAGATACATCTTCCATTTTAGAAGAAGGAAACAGAAGCCCCCAGGCTCAAGTCCTGATAAGAAAAAAAAGAAAGATTTCTGATTTCCAAGCTGATGCTTTCATCAGGATACCAGGCATCTGTATTTGTTGGGATTGGGACTGTTGCCTTAAGCCATATCTTTATATACTGCTGAAACACTGTAGGGAGCTGAAATCTCAGCTTTTCACTATGGAAGGTGGAAATGATGAGTTTTTAGCATGTTGCAAGGCACAGACAATCAAGCTCTGCTTCAATGTAGAAAGGCCATTGAATTGGTCTTTTTTGTGTTTTTTTCAAAGAAAACAATTCCTCAGGCAAGATATATAGACTTTTTTTTACATAATTATATACTGTTCAAAGTATTCTCTCTTTCTATTCCTTATGCCAAATATTTGTTTTTGGAGGCAGTAGTTGGTACCCATAGCCAATGCAATCATAGTACAAAGCCACTTCTCAAACAGAATATTATTTCCCCAAGGGTGAACCTAAATAATATGCCAGATGCTTTTTGGAGATTAGAATCATAAAGCTTTACTGCTTAAAGGGACTTTGGAGATCATCTTGTCCAGGAGATCTTAACTTCCTTTGTGTCATGGACCTGTTTGATAGTCTAGCCAATCTAAGGATTCCTTTTTGGACTAATGTTCTTAAATGTATGAAATAAAATATAAAGAATCACAAAAAAACACCATTTATGTTGAAATAAAATCTATCTATCTATATCTATCTATCTATCTATCTATCTATCTATCTATCTATCTTAAAACCTAAGGAAATAGACAATAAGAATCCCTGATCCTCATCCAATTTCTACATTTTAAAATTGAGAAAATGGAGGCCTCAGGAGGTTAAATGACTTAAGCAATTTCACACAGTTAGTGACTAAATCTATAATAGAACCCAGGTTTCTTGATTCCCAGTCTAGCTTTTTTTTTTTTTAAAACCACATCAAAATATCCCTATTCACTATTTAATTCATCTGTTAGTTGAAAAGAGACCTTACAGTGTCTAGCATCCTCATTTTGGAGATTAACTGAGGTCTAAAAAGCTCAAATGACTTCCCCAAGATCACAAAGCTAGTTAAGTAGAAGAATTTCTATTAGAATCTCTATTTCCTGGCTAAAAGACCAAAGTAGTTTCTAGTATATCCCCGCGCTTCTCCATTAATACAGTAATCCTGTGTATTGACATAGCATTTTGCTTTCAGAAAGCTCTCTATATTTTAGAAGCATTTATTGGTAATCTTCATTTGAACAAAGCTGGCTATCTAGTTAATTTTTTTAAATGAGTCTTACTTTGTCATTGATTTCCATTATTAACAGAGAGAATTTCACATACAAAATTTACCCACCAGTTAAAAGCATTTGTCCAGAAAGTAATTAAAATGGTGGTTGCATTCTTGTTATGTGTATTGTGGTAGTTTTAAAACGGTATTTCTAAGCTTTTTAAGTCTTTATTTTAGAATATCACTCTGGCTTTAGCATCTAGTATTACTACTTTGTTGACCAATCCAGTTCTGTATATTTGTCTTTTTTTATTTAATTTTGTTTTTACTTATTAGGAAACTGATTTATTTCTCTCAGGTTCTTCAGTTGCAAAATTGAGAGGATAGATGAAGATGTTATCTTGGGGTTTTTCCATGTCAGAAATCCTATGATTCAATTAAGTATCTATTAAATAACTACCATGCACAAAGGGCTGTGCAGGGATAAAAAGATGAAAATGACACACAGCTCTAGAGTCCCTGATTCCACTCTCAAAACTGCTAGATCAGAGCTGCTTTTTTTTTCTTTACCTCTTCCTGTTTAAGAATTTAGGAGATCTAGTGGAATCAGGTGATCATATCCCACTGGGCTAATAGGAGATTCAGCCATTTACTATATTTTAGCCTAAATAGTTCCTTAAAACAGGGGCCTCAGGTTTTGTGAAGAATATACACATGCATATATGTACAAACACATATTTATTTGTGTGTATTTATGTATATGTGTATATATTTATATGTGTATGTATGTGTATACAATCTGAATTTATTATACACATATAAAGAATTAAGAATTCTAGAAAAAATGAATTTAATTTTTAGGACATTTATTTGTATCATTCTTGTGCTTCTCATTTTGCCTTTGTAGCTCAATACAGTCCTCTGCCTATTTTTTTTCCTGGATGCACCCATGATTTCATTGGTGTAGAAGACTTCCAGTGAGTACACTTTCTTTACCAATAGAGTTCAGAAACTGCTTTCCAATTTAAAGGCTTAGATAATTTCCCAGGGCACTGATTGGTTGTAGCTTGTCCAGATGTAAACAGTCAGTATGCACCAGAGCTGGCATTTGAACCCAGATATCCTGACTCCAAGGTAGGTATTGAATCCACTGTTTCGCTGCCTCTTATGACTTGTTCATAATCAGTGTATAATATTTATAGAATACAATTACCTAAGTCTGAAGTTGTTGGCTAAAAGGTGCATTTACTTAACAGCCCCTTAACAATAAATAAACCATGTACTGCTTTTGGAGAGATTGACAATGAAAAAAAAGATCAGGGAGAAAACCAAAAAACTTTGTCTCTTGCTCAGCTTTACTCTGAGCCATGTCTGCCTAAATCCTGGGTAATTTTCTCAGTCTACATTTCCATGAGAGAGACGAATAAATGAAAGCCAGCACTGAGTGATCTGTGGGAACATGGAATTTTTCCCTGTGCTTGGAATGTAATGAAGGACTTGGATAGTTCTCTAGCCAGCTCCCTGATTGTCTGCCTGGAGCCTTGGGGCTTTGCTTTTGCCATGGCATTACATAACTCACAAGAGAAAAATCTTCCTGGCAGTTCCCAAGCTAAGGGCATGGGGTGACTGTGATATTAAAAGCACCATTTGTTGCTCTTTATCCTCAGAAGAAATCAAGGTGAACTCAAACTCATTAAAAGCTGCACTGAGCATATTTGCATGAGGAGAATATGAATGCAGGTAATGGGGAACCTGCTTCAGTTTTTGAAAGTGAGTCTGTGTAGTCTCAGCAAGTACAGCAGAAAGGTGCCATGTTTCTCCTGGACTTATTTGCCCCCAATGTTGTAGATTTGGGAACGGGATGGGAAAAAAGCAGATTTGACATGACACCAGAATCGCATTTCCAATTCTTGTCTTCTATGAATATTTACTTGGAATTAAACAATAGTTAGGCGCATTTAACCCACAGTTACATACAAGAAGCACTATGGTGTATTGGGCAGAGAGTCTAAAGTCAGAAAGATAAGGGTTCAAATCTTGAAAGTGTGGCTACTTAAATTCAAGCAACTTAACAAAAACAATATGATATCAGTTGCAATTCTGTTATCAATGGAAGGATTTTCTAAGGTGGGAAATTCTTTACAGTGATAAAATCCCAAGTCCAAACCAGTAGTTAGGCATATCCAGATCATTAGTTTCTTTGTGTCCCTTTTACATATGCTCATTAGAATATAAGCTCTAAGAGTCCATAGGGAATGATTCACTTTTGCCTTTGTATCTCCATCCCTTAGCATAGTGCCTTGCACATAGTAAGCACTGGATAAATAATTGTTGGTTTTTGAATGATTAACTTGGGTAGATGAGCAATAGACTTGGGGAATATCTTCCCACCCTGGTTCTGCCACTTTTTAAAACTATGTGACCTTGAGTAAGTTATATCATTTCTTTTGGCCTCAGTTTCTTCTTCTATAAAGTGAAAAAGTTGAACTAATGATTAAAAAATTCCACAAACAAGAGTCCAAAGACAAAAATGAATCAGTCCCTGCCTTAGAGGAGTTTATATTCTACTTGGTGAGGGAAGGGGGAGAGGAGTCAGGGGAGGTGGAATATAATATGGACACGAATTAGTGTAGTGCAATCGAGGTCATGGCATGGACCTCAACTCTGATTTTCTGGGTTATCTTATTCAACTTGTCTTCTCATTTGCCCATTCCATTTCCCCAACTGCAGAGGTGGGCTGGTTATGGCTATAGCTAGTCAGAAACAACTAATAATTCTTGGTCACTGTTCTAGGAGTAACCATGGTGTGGTGGAGTTATTGTTATTGTTTTTGTCTTTCAATAAAAGCCATAATATTTATTCAGATCAAAAGAAGGAAAAAGAAGAAATGATCAAAATATCATTATCCATTCATTAATGTGTGTCACGTTTTCATATCAATGCTTAAAGACTCCATAGAGGAGAATGGGCATACTGTTCTCAGTTCTGAATGTCTTTGGTCCCTTTAGAAATAAGCTCCATCACACATAGCAACTTTTCTGTTACCTTCTCTCCTTCTGGGTGTTACAATTCACCTGCTGGGCAAAGCTGCTTTTATTTTTCTTTTGAGCTGATATGATCTTTTTTTTTCCTCACAGTCACCTTTAACACTGTGTTGGAAAAAGTACTCTTTCAGTCATAGGCAGTTTCATTAATTCAAGTCAGAGGACTTCCAAGCTCCCTGGATCTGCAAATAGGGGATTTTGGTTTGTCTAATCAGCTCCAAGCTTCTTCACAGAAAATCAAGTCCAATGACTTTGTTGTTGAATCATGTCCAACTCTATATGACCTACATTTTCTTGGCAAAGATATTGGAGTGGTTTGCCATTTCCTTCTCCCATAAGTCCCCGTTTTATAGAGGAAGAACTGAGGCAAGGGTGACACAGCTAGTTAGTATCTGAGGCTGGATTTAAACTCAAGTATTCCTGACTCCAGGACCAGTGCTCTATCCACTATACCACCTAGGTGCTCCTAATCTAAAGCCTTCAGAGATGAAAAACTTGTCTTGCCCCTGTGTCTCTCTATCTTTTTTTCTTTTTCAGTCTCTTTTTCAGTCTCCCTCCCATAGAGAACAATCTATGACAATCAGCCACCTCTGAGATGTTTCCTATCTCTCATGCTGGAGATGGAGTCAGAAAACAATAAGCCCAAATAGCTCTATGTACAACTATAGGACTCAAATTTTTCTCATCTAAGTAGGACAGCTAAAGATCTCTCTTATGTAATTCAGGATTTTTCTAACCAGTCACCAAAGCAATGTCTTTCTTCCAGTCATCAGCCTCCCATGCAAGCAAGTGAAGGGTCAGTTATCTCAGGTAGAAGCCTATGTCTTATTTTTTTTCCTATATCTTGTGCCTTTACTGGTTTCAGCCTACTCTTCTGTTATTAATAAATTACTATAACTTTTTCAAAAAGTTTCATTTACCTAGTTTCTATGATGATCCCATAAGTTAGAACTCAAGATAGCTATCTTCCTGTCTTATAGGAACCCAATAGCCTTTACTTAATCTTCCCATGGGCCTTAAATGGTGATTTTATTTCTACTTCTGTCATTTGTACTTTTTAAAACTTTGAAAAGAGTCACATACAAATAAGCTGTAGACCCTAACACTTCCCAGGCATAGTTAGTTACTACCTCAGTCATTTCTCTGCTACTCAGATCCTCTCAGTGCTTGCTTCTGAGCAACAAGTCTTAATTTAGTTCTCAAAGTTAGCCTGGATCATTATTTTATCTTAACTATTATATCTTTCACTAATAGATTTTATCAATTTTCCTTACACTTTTTTTCTCTCCCTTTCAAAAACAGAATGGTTCATATGTGAAAAGAGCAATACCTTAAAATAATACTAAGAAAATCAAGAAACAGAAGACTTTAACAATGGGACTGGGAGGTTCTGGGGAGGCTTTGCATAATAGAAGGTAGTAGCTACTTTGAGCTTTGATGAAGTAACTCTAAGGGAAAGATGAGAAAATGGGATATTTCAGGTATGAGGAAGAGCTATTGTGATGGAACAGAGCTGGGATATAGAATATGACATCCATAAAAGGGCCAGTAGTTTAGTTTGATTAACACAGAGAAATTTTAAGAATGTGTGAAATCAGGCTGAAAAGATTGCTAGGAATGATTGTCCAGGCCCTTAAATCTTAAGCTAAGAAGTTTGCATAAAGTTCCCTAGGCAATGGAGAGATTTATAGAATTTTGAACAGGAGAACAAAATGATCAGAGTTCCAGAAGATTATTTCAAAAGACTATATCAAAAATTGGAGAGTGTGAAAGCCAGAGCAAGGGTAATGTGCTGCCGAAACAGAAAGGGATGCAGGGACTGAAGGTTACAGTGAAATGGAGAGAAGACTTAGAAAGAATAATGCAGAAGAGATGAAAAGGAGTCTTGGGGAAGAGTTTATTTCTCTTTCCTTCAGCTTTTCAGTCACAGCAGGAAGGCAGTAGAGGGTACTGAGGAGCTGTTGAGTATCAAAGTTGAATCAATCCCCATGATGATAAGATTTGAAGAACTGAGGAGAAATTGAATATCTAAGTTTTGTCAATCCCCATCATGATATAAGTTTATCTTGGAGGAGGGATGACATTGGTCAAGTATAAACCAAGCAGAGTAAAATGATGGGACAATAAAATAAAGTCCTTTTTACCTTCCAGTTTTCAGATAACATCATTCTAGAACTGTCATGTCCAGAACACTACAGAAATTCCTAGAAGAGCTCTGTAGCTACTTGAAGAAATTTAACTTGATCATCCAGATAAGAAAGACCAACAAAAAGAACCTTATCACCAAAATTTCAAGATGCATTTTATGGACCCTCTATCAACTTTATTCATCATTATGTGTATGTGGATAAAAAATACAAACTTAAAATAAGTTATACCAGAGTTGAAGAGGGGAAGAGATGGGATTATCTATGGAAAATTGCATATCTTCTTTCCTAACTCTATCAGCTAATCTTTTTAATGTCATCATTCTTCCAGTTGACAGTACGGAATAAAGATATGGAATACAACAATCTCCAAAGAATTACAAATTAATATTTTACAGGAGTCAATAAAGAGTTGTGTGAGGGATATGAGCAGGCTTCAATAGAAGATCAGTGAGGGACAATGGGGTAAAAGGTGTCTTCTGGGAGTGAAAGATGTCTTTAAGGAATTTTATTTTAAAAAGAGAAGATGGGCTAGTCATTTAGTAAAGGGGAAAGATTACACGTGGAAAGTTAGAATACTTCACTATTACATTTATCTCAGGAGAAATCAAGGAAGATCTGAAGCACAATGGGTGGATACTCTGTGACAAATTTAAGGGAGAACATGGATAAGAATTGTACAGAATTGAAAGGAACTGAGAGGATTCACTCTGCTTTGACTGAACTTCCAAACCAAAGAGATTACATCTCTTTCAATATTTGAATAATTATATTTCCTTCCCAACCTCTGTCTTTTTTAAGGAAAAGCACAATTATGAAATGTGTATGTAAGTAATTACTCTGAAAAGGAGCCATTATCACTATGACTCCTAATAACAAAAACAAAATTTCACCAAGTTAATAAATAGATAAGGAAATAAACATTTGTCAGGTCAAGTGAAAGGCAGTGTGGTTCAATAGAAAGAGTATTTTATACTGAGTGAGAAGGTTTGAGTTTAAGTTCTAACTTTAACACTTACTACATGACTTTGGACAGATCATTTCACCTGTGGGAGCCTAGTCATCATAAACTGAAAATAAAAGTACATAATATTTGTACTACCTATTTTATATAGTTGTTATAAGTATCAAATGTAGTGACACATGCAAAAGAAGCAACACAACAAAAATGGAAAGAATACTGGATTTAGAGGCAGAGTCCATTAAATGTGGGGTCTGCTTCTTATGACCAAGGTCTATATTTAGGCACAAAAGGGTTCTTTCTGGGGCCTTTATGGGTTCCAACTGCTTTAGTTGTATAATAAAGGGGTTTTACTTAATCATCTCCAAGTCCCATACATTTATGACATTAGATAATACCAAATATTAGATATAAATGCACCCTAGATATTACCACTAAACAAAAAGGATCATATCCCTTTGTCAATGACAAAAGAAGATTCTGGTTCCTACCCTTATTCAAGTTTGCCTTCCCTGTTCAAGTTTTGTTTGGGGGGATCCTCTTAATTTTTTTCAATTAATTTCTTAAAGTAATTGAATGCTTATCAAAGGAAGACAAATAGTCCTGACTAAAACTAGGCTAGTTGCTTTTCCTCCCACTTCTGCTGAAACCCTAGCCTCCTTATCTGATATTTTGTGTTTGACTTTCAGTGCAGGTACCTTATAGTTAATACTGCACAATGCAGTTTGCCTTAATGTCCAATTCTTTCCTCTCTAGAGACATAATATTATAAAGCAAGGAGTAAATACCTAACGGTTGTGTTGTTTTTCAAATTTGTTATTCACTGAACATAGTTATTAAAGAATCATATCTAGAGGAAATGCTTTTATTATACTGCTGTTGCAAAACTCTGAAGACAGTGTTATTATTGATTTAGCAATAGTCTACAAAGAATGTGCCAAAAATTAGACCTTTTCTGCTTGTTACATTTCTTCATAAAACCTTTATTGCACAGCCTTAGCCAATGATGATAATAGATGAAATTCTACTCAATTTAGTCTTCTTGTCAATCAAATGAAGTCCTGTGTGGGGACCTCACACAGATGCCAGGAAGACTTCATTTCTCTTTTTTTCCACAGGGCCCTTTTTAAATGGGAAACAGCAATTGAGCCTGTACATATTCCCTATATAAGTTGTGATATAGGCAACTCAAACACCAGTGCTGTCAATCCCAGAAAGGATGTCTACTTCTTACTTATCCATATCCAAGACCCTACAAGGTGTCCAGTTTTTATGGAGAAAGTGAGATTCAAAAGACCTGGGTTTTAATCCTACTTCTACAACTTGTAAAAATATTATCACTTTCCTTTACTTCTCTGGGTCTTAGTTTTCTTGTCCATAAAAACGTCCTTATCCTAACAAAAGGAGTGTAGACCAGATGATCTAGATCTGTGTTGGTGAAGCCATGGCATGGGTGCCAGGGCAGCACAGAGGGGGATACTCTGTCCCCCCTCTCCACAGCACTTAAGGATTTTTTGTATGTCCAGCCCTTCAATGCAAACACTTCTTCCCTCCACTGTCTGCAGTAATGCAGAGGGCTCGCAGGCAGCTTAAAGTTGCAGTTTGGGTATGTGATCTCAAAAATGGTCACCAATGCTGATCTACATGGTCTCTTTAGATCCCATATCTATGAACCTAATTTGGGATCTAGCATAGCATTTTTTTAGATAGCTCATTTTTAGTAGCATATCCAAGGACATATATCGCTTAATAGCAAACAAGTCAAGAACCCAAGTATTCTGACTTCCAATCCAGTTGTCTTCATCATCACTTGCTTTTTTACCTATCTGCCTTCCTTTCCTGTTAATATTATATACATTACTCTTCTGTTCAAAAGACTTTAATGACTCCCCTTAGCCAAAAAAATTAAAAAGAAAAAGTTCAATGTGATATTAAAAGTCCTCTGCAAACTGACTTTCATCCATATTATACTATAGAAAAAATGCCAGAATTGAAAGTTCTAGATCTGAGTTCAAATCCTTGCTTTGAATATTTAGCACTTGTAGGATTTTTGGTAAATTAGTTCACCTTTCTGTGCTTCAGTTTCTTCATTAGTAAAATGATGAGGTCTAGGGGATCTCTAAGGCACTTTAATCATAGATTTATTTAGATGCACAATTTTCCCTTTCTAGCTTTATTACACATGGTTCCCTTTCAAATGTCATTTTTTTTTTCAGTCTAAGAACAGTATGATGTGCCTTACTCTTTTCCATGTTCATACCTCTGCTCTGCTGCCTCCTATAACTGTAGTGTTCTTTACACACACACACGCACACACACACACACATATTTGAAATTCTATCCATTTTTCCAGAACTAGTAAAAATGTCACCATCTCCCCTAAAAAAATGATCTTTTCTTTCTTCCTGTTCACATAGCGTTTGGTAAAATCTTTTACTCTCACACAGAATCTACCTCAAAACAAATATGGATCCCATGGCTACAAGATGCTCATTCATAGTCAGTGGTGTTTTTGAAGAAGCAGAGTTTAAGCATTTGCCTTATAAGACTTCTACAAACCAGGAGGATCCCTTTTCATACTCTCCTTTATAGTATGTTATATCTGTTATATTGATATAACTTTATATTAAATCTATTTACATGTTGCATCTTTCCTACACTTAAATAGAAAATTCAGGAACTAGGCCATTTTTCCTCTTTGTATCCCCAAAGTCTAGAACAGTGCTGGTATATAGTAGGTGCTTAATAAATGCTTGTGGAGAAGCAGTGTTCTTTGAATGTCAGATACCATTTCAATGTAGGGCAATGACATTCTGAAAGGTTTTGTGGATTTAGAGAACATATTGGGGTAAATATTATTTCATGTTCTTATTTTTTCTATAGGGATTTTTTAGGAATTTTTAGGATATAGGAAAATATATAGGAATATATTTTTCTATAGAAATCAAAATATAAATTGTTATCAATAGGAATTTAACCTAATTATTCATAGTTAAAGGGAGGAAGTGTGATGTATAAGATAGGGACCTCACCTGGAAGCCAAGGAGACCTGGATTCAAGTCTTGCCCCTGACTGATACTAACTATGTGACTCTGGATAATTCACTTAGCCTTTGAGTGCTCTAGGCAACTCCAAAATGATAAGTAGAAGACACTTTTTTGACCTACATTGGGAATGATCCGTGTCAGTGAAATCCTAAGTCCAATACTTATCCTTTCATAGGATATAAAACTGCCATAAACTCTTATCCAAAGGAGTATAAGTAAGGTGTTTTCCTATTATCTTTACATGACTACCAATACCATTTGAAATACTGATTAACCTAGGCACTGCTAGTATTTATTGATAGATCTGTCACCTGCCAAAGGGGGAAATTCTGATTGCAGTTTTATAATTTCCCTTCTCATTTTAACTGCAAAGTATCTGTGGAAAAGGAGGAGAGATTATGTGAGTAAATATAATATTGATCACATAAATGAAAAGACTTGGTCTGGCATAGAGTCTAGCTATCAATCTATGGAAGCTTTGTTGTTAGGTACTTAATTCTGAGACTGATTAGTTGGTATATTTATGCATCAAAAGCACTTTTGTGTACAATTTTTCTCTCTGTTAAACTACAAATCATATTGCTGAATGATTGATGATAATTGAATAAATTGTTGTGTATACTTAGCTGCTAGGATTTTTGGAATTGGAACAGATTTATTACATGATCAATTGTGTCCTTCCTACTAACCCAGAGCTGATGATAAAGTCTCCGTCAAAGTCTAGAAAATAACTGGGAGAAAGCAAGCAGACAGCCACTTAGAAGACCATCAGAGGCCTCAGGGAATAAATGGGTAAAAGTGTATCCTAGTAGGCCTATGTGACCTTCTGCAAAGGTGGGTCTATAAACTGAAGAGATTATAACAGATGATTTTTTAAAAGAAAAGCAAGCATGAAATAGTAAAACAAATGTCCTCTTCAGTACCATGATCTATAAAATAGGGACATAATGACTTGTACTACCTACCTCTAAGCTTTCTGTAAGGCAAATACTTTATAAACATTATGGCACTATTAAAAATGTGTAATCCAGGGGCAGAGCCAAGATGGTGGCATAATAGCAGGGAAAGCCTAAAGCTGCTCTGAATATCCTTTCAAACCAACCTTTAAAAAGCATCTCAAAAGTGCAGAAGTCAAAACAGGATGAAGAAAGGGACTCTCCCACTGGACACACTATGAAAGGTAGACAGTGTAAAGGGATTTACACATTATAGGAGGGCAAAACTCCATAAGGAAAAGTTGAGGCTGATACCACCCTCTCCTAATGAGCCAGATGCAAAGTCAGGACCTGGACAACTTCTGAATTCTCGGAGGAAAGCTGCACTAGAGAAAAAACACCACAGACCTACCCCTGGAGGATCCAGACCCTGGCAGTGAGATTCGAGGCTTAGTGGCACTGGACTCTGCAGCCATAGTGACAACTCAGGGGAATCAACAGGACAGTGAAGATAGCCTCAGGGCAAAACATTCTGTAGCATGTGCAGACCTATCCCTGGAAATCCCAGGCCTTGGAGATGAGTTTCAGAACTCCAGTGCACTGGCCTCACTTGGCACTGGCAGTGGTGGTGTAGGGGCAATAGCAGGGAAGATAGTCTCAGGACAAAACACTGAAATGGGCTATACCACCACCACCAACACCAAAAAAAATCACAACAAAATACCACAACCCTATCCCTGGAAATCCTAGGTCTGGAAGTGATGGTCAGAGCTCTATAGTACTGGGCTCTCTCTAGGGCCTCTGACAAAAATCACAAGCAACTTGCAGGGCTTCTAGTCCTTGAGCAGGAAAATTAGTAAACAGAAGCCAAAAAAAAACTTAACCCTGGAAAATTTCTACAGAGAAAAGTAGGCAAAAGCAAAAGCATCAGGAGGGGATGAGAAATAAGTACTCTTCCAAAAAAAATGGAAACTGGTCACAAGCTCTGGAAGTGCTCAAAAAGGAGTTCAAGAATCAAGTAAGACAGATAAAAGAAAAAAGAAATAAAAGTAATGCTAAAAGAAAATAACAGCTTAAATGGCAAAATTGACCAGATGGAAAGAGAGACACAGAAATCAAATGAAGTAATAAGCAGATGAAAAACCAAAATTGACCTGTTGGAAGAACAGGCAAAGAAATCCAATGACAAAAAGAGTGCTTATGAAAAGCAGAATAAACAAATCAAAAAGGAAAATCAAAAGATTATGGATGAAAATCAATCTTTAAAAATAAGAACTGGGGGCAAGTAGCAGCTAATGATTTTATGAGACATCAAGAAATAATAAAACAAAACCAAAAGAATGAAAAATGGATGAAAACATGAAATTTCTCATTTAAAAAAAAAACGACCTTGAAAATATATCCAGGAGAGACAATTTGAGAATTATTGGACTACCTGAAAGCCATGACCAAAAAACAAAACAAACAAAAAAAAAAAAGCCTACACGGTCTATTGAAAGAAATTATCCAAGAAAACTGAACTGATATTCTTGAAGAAGAGAGCAAAATAGATGTTGAAATAATCCATAAATCACCCCTGCATTAAATCCCAAGTGGCAACTTTCAGGAATGTTATAGTCAAGTTCAAGAGCTTCCAGGCCAAGGAGAAAATACTACAAGGTTGCCAGAAAGAAACAATTCAGATATCATAGAGCGCCAAAAAGGACTACACAGGATCTAGCAGCTCCTACATTGAAGGACAATAAGGCTTGGAATATGCTATTCTGGAAGGCAAAATAACTGGGTCTACAGCAAGAATCACCTATGCATCAAAACTGACTACATACTTTCAGGGGAAACTATGGGAATGTAATGAAATAGAAGCTTTCCAAACATTCCTAAAGAAAAGACCAGAATTAAAGAGAAAATTTGATGTCCAAATACAAAATTCAAGAAAACCATAAAAAGGTAAATAAAAAAGAGAAAAAAAATTTAGAGCTCTAATAATGTCAAATTGATTATATTTCTATATCAAAAATGATATCTGTAACTCTTAAAACTGTTTTCATTATCATAATTGATAGAAAAAATATAATAGGCAAATGGCATGGCTTTAAGCTGTTTATGATGATATGTAAAAAATAGGGGGGGAGAAGAGTGTGGTACTAAGAGAAAGGCAAAGGAAGAGGGAAAATTGGGTAAAATGTACCACGTAAAGAGGTGCAAGGGGGGAGGGAAATACTATTACAAGAAGGGGAGGATGAAAGTGGCAACAGGTATTATTAAAACATTACTCTCATTGGAATTGGCTCAGAGAAGGAGTATAGCCCAATTCATTGCTCTATAGAATCCTATGTTACCCTATAGAGAAGTAGAAATGGGACAAGAAAGGGGGTGGTGGAAAGGGGAGTAATATAAGGGAGGGAGAAGTTGAGAGAGTGATTAAAAGATCCTATGAAGAAGTAGGAGGGGAATAAGAAGTAAGATGGTGGGAAGGTGAGTGAGGAGAGGGAGTGATTAAAAGTAAAATTGGAGTGGAAAGAAAGAGTGAAAGGATAAAGGTCAGGATTAATAGAGGTAATCAAAAAGGAGAGGCATACACAGATGGGTATCATAACTGTAAATGTGAGTGGGATTAATTCATCCATAAAATAAAAATGGATAGCAGTGTGCATTAAAAAAACAAAATCTCACCATATGTTGTTTACAAGAAACACACATGAGGCAGGTAGACACACACAGGGTAAAGGTAAGAAGCTAGAGCAGAATTTATTGGCCATCAACTGAAAAAAAAAATAGACAAGAGTTCTAATCATGACCTCTGACAAAGGTAAAGTAAAAATTGATCTGATTAAAAGAGATAAGGAAGGTAATTACATTCTTATAAAAGGCAGTATAACCAATGAAGAAATGTCAGTGTTCAATATATATGCACAAATGGTATAGCATCCAACTTTTTAAAGGAGAAACTATTGGAACTTGAGGAGGAAATCGATAGTAAAACTATACTAGTGGGAGACCTTAACCTTCCCCTATCAGATCTAGATAAATCAAACCAAAAAATAAATAAGAAAAAATTAGAGAAGTGAATGAAATTTTTAAAAAATTATATTTAATAGATATCTAGAGAAAAGTGAACAGGGATAAAAAGAAACATACCTTCTTTTCAACAGCACACAGAACATGGCAGAAATAATAAATGAAAAATTTTCAGATTATAATGTGATAAAAATTATAATAAGGGTTCATGGGGAGGCAAATTAAAATCAACTGGAAATTAAATAATCTAATTCTTCAAAACTGGTAGGTTAAACAGCAAATCATAGAAACAATTATTGATTCCATTGAAGAGAATGATAATAAGGATACAACATTTCAAAATTTATGGGATACGGTCAAAGCATTACTCAGGGGAAAACTTATATCCCTGACTGCCCATATTAACATAAAAGAGAAATAGGAGATCAACAAAATGGATATACAACTAAAAAAACTAGCAAAAGAACAAATTAAAAACCCTCAGATAAAAACCAAATTAGAAATCCTGATAATCAAAGGAGAAATTAAGAAAATTGAAATTAGAAGAACTATTGAACTAATAAATAAGACTAGGAGCTGGTATTTTGAAAAAAAACAAAGAAAATAGATAAAGCATTCTTTAATCTAATTTAAATAAGAAAGAAGAGAATCAAATTAACAATATCATGAATGAAAAAGGCAATGTCACCTCTAGTGAAGAGGAAATTAAGGACATTTAAGAGCTATTTTGCCCAATCATATGATAATAAATATGACAATCTAGGTGAAATGGATTAATATTTACAAAAATATAAATTGCCTAGATTAACAAAAGAGCAAATAGAATACTTGAATAATCCTGTATCAGAAAAAGAAATTGAACAAGCCATCAAGGAACTCCCTAAGAAAAAATCCTCAAGGCCAGACAGATTCACAAGTGATGCTGTCAAACATTAAAAAAACAACTAATTATAATAACCTACAAATTATCTGACAAAAATAAGCAAAGAAGTATTACCAAATTTTTTTATGATACAAATATGGTACTGATGCCCAAGTTAGGAAGACCAAAAACAGAGAAAAGTAAAACTATAGACCAATCTCATTAATGAACATAGATGCAAAAATCTTAAATATAATACTAGCAAAAAGACTACAGCAAGTTATCTTAAGGGTTATTCACTATGACCAGGTGAGATTCATATGAAGAATGCAAGGCTGGTTCAATATTAGGAAAACTGTCCATATAATTGACCATACCGATAATCAATAGAAATTATGTGATTATCTCAAAAAATGCAGAAAAAAGCCTTTGACAAAATACAACCATTTCTATTGAAAACACTAGAAAGTATTGGAATAAAAGGAACTTTCCTTAAACTAATAATCAGTATTTATTTAAAACCATCAGCAAGTGTCATCTGCAATGGGGATAAGCTAGAACTCTTCCCAATAAAATAAGGGATGAAGCAAGGATGCCCTTTATCACCATTACTATTTAATATTGTAACAGAAATACTACCAGTAGCAATTAGAGAAGAAAAAGAAATTGAAGGAATCAAAGTAGGCAATGAGGAAACTAAACTATCACTCTTTGCAGATGATATGATAGTATACTTATAGAATCCAAGAAAATCAACTAAAAAGCTAATGGATATAATTAACAATTTCAACAAAGCTGCTGGATACAAAATAAACCCACATAAATTATAAGCATTTCTATATATTTCCAACAAAAATCATCAGCAAGAATCACAAAGAGAAACTACATTTAAAATTGCTAAACAATATAAAATATTTGGGAATCTGTCTGTCAAGACAAATGCAGGTATTATATGAACACAACTACCAGTTTTCACACAAATAAAATTAAATCTAAACAATTGGAAAAATATTAATTACTCATTCGTAGGATGAGCTAGTGTAATAAAAATGACAATCCTACATAAATTAATTTACTTTTTCGGTGTCATACCTATCCAACTACCAAAAAACTTTTTATAGAATTAGAAAAAAAGTATAACAAAATTCATCTGAAAGAATAAAAGATCAAGAATATGAGGGGAACTAATGAAAAAAAAAAGTAAAGGATGAGGGCCTAGCAGTACCAAATCTTATACTGTAGTATAAAGCTGTGATCCTCAAAACAATATGGTACTGGCTAAGAGACAGAAGGGTGAATCAATGGAATAGACATGAGGTAAATGACCTCAGCAAGACAGTCTATGATAAACACAAAGATCCCAACTTTTAGGACAAGAACCAACTATTTGACAAAACTGTTCAGAAAATTAGAAAACAATTTGGCCAATATGACAGTTAAGGAAAATAATAAATGTTGGAGAGGATGTCACAAAATTGGGACACTAATATATTGCTGGTAGAGTTGTGAATTGGTCCAACCATTCTGGAAAGCAATTTGGAATTGTGCCCAGAGAGTTTTAAAAGAATGCATGCCCTTTGATCCAGTAATACCACTACTAGGTTTGTATCCCAAAGAGATAATTTTAAAAAAGATTGTTAAAAAACATTCATAGACGGGTTCTTTGTGGTGGCAAAAAAACTGGAAAATGAGGGTGTGTCTATCGTTTGGGGAATGGCTGAACAAATTGTGGTATCTGATGGTGATGGAATACTATTGTTCTGAAAGGAATGATGAATTGGAGGATTTCTATGTGAACTGGAAAGAACTCCAGGAATTGATGCAGAGCGAAAGGAGCCAAACCCAGAGATCATTATATACAGAAAGTAAAACATTGTGGAACAATCCAATGTAAAGGAATTTGCTACAAGTAGAACTGCAATGATCCAGGACAATCTTGAGGGACTTATGAGAAAGAATGCTATCCACATCAAGAGGAAGAACTGATAAAGCAGAAACACAGAAGAAACTTATCACTTGTTTATATGAGTATATGGTTTGAGGTTTTGGTTTTAGAAGATTGCTCTATTACTAAAATAAATAATATGGAAATAGTTATCAAATGATAACACTTGTATAATCCAGTGTAATAGCTTGTCATCTCTGGGAGGGGGAAGGGAAAAGGGAAGGAAAGAAAATGGATCATATAAACATGGAAAATATTTTAAAATAAAAAATAAAGCCAAAAAAAGAAAAGAAAAATAAAATGCTATTCATCTCCCCCCAAAATGTGCAATCATTAAATTTCCTTTTAGCTCTAATAGGATTTATTCAACATTAATTCAAAATGCATGTGTTTTGTGCCTACTAGACCTGTACTGAGTACTTGGAATTAAAAAGACAAAATAATAATAATAATAATAATAATAATAACAATTAAACTTAAGGAATTTACATTTTACCAATGGAAATAATTTACACACAGTTGGGGCAGGTGAAAGAAATAAATATTTATTTATATAATATCTACAATGTGCAGTTTACAAGGCTAAGCATTTTATGAGTATCTCATCTTTTTGGGACAAATATAAAATATATACAAAGTAATTTCTAGGTTGGGAATATTAAGTGGCTACTAGATACTTGGTAGATTTGATGGTAAAGTGGCATTAGCAGTGGACTTGGAACTAGGAAGGTTTGAGTTAAAATCTATCCTCAGACACTTTAATAGATATGTGTCTCTAGGTTAGTCATTTAACCTCCCCATGCCTCAATTTCTTCATCTTTAATATGGAGATAATAATAGCACCTACCTGTCAGGATTATTGTGAGGTTAAAATGGATAATATTTTCAAATATTTTCAAAATATTTACTTTGTAAGCTTTAAAGTACTATATAAATGCTAGTTATCATCATCATCAGGGCACCATGATAAGCTTTCTGAAGAACGTGGCCCATAAACTGAATCTTGAAGGAAATGACAGATTGCATTATGCAGAGGTAAGGAAGGGGTGTAGAAGTACACGTAAGAGATAGAATATCTTATGTAGGAAAGAAGAGACCAGTTTTTCTGGTATTCAGAGTGTTTGAAGGAGAGCAATATATAGTAATCCTTTAAAGCTAGACAGGATACAAATCATAAATAGTTTTTAAAACCATATGAGAGGATCTGCTTTTTTCTTCTAAATACTGTTGATAACTTCTAGAACTTCCAAATACTGAGGTTTCTACAACAGTTTAGTGACATAATCAATTCTTTGCGCTAGTAATATATATATATATATATATAGGACAGGTATATGGAGAATGGATTGGAGGTAGGAGAGATGGAATGCAGGAAAACTAATTAGAAGAGTATGGGGAAATAGCCAAGGTGGGAAGCAATAAAGAAGAGAGAAGGAGGCAGATGGAAGATGTTATGGATTATTGAAAAGTCTTGTTAATTGACTGGACATTAGAGCTGAAAACTGTTAGAGGTTTTAAACCTGGGTATCTAAAAGAATAATAGGGGTCTCAGCAGAAGGGAAAATCTAGTAAGAGCTAATGGATTTGGGGTAAAGGGAATTAGTCCTTTTTTGAATATATTACATCTGAGTTGCCCACCAGAGAGCCATTTGGAAATGTCCAATAGTCAGTTAGTAATATGACACTGGAGCTCAAAAAAGAGAACAGGGTCAAATATACAGGTAGGTCTGGGAGTCATCTGCATAGAAATTAGAGTTAAATGCATGGTTGATGAGAAAACCAAGAGAGAAAATAATGAAGGAAAAGAGAAGAGGGCCTTAGGCAAAATAAACAAAGATATTAGAGAGTGGAGTCATCCCCAGAAATGATGTTTCATATTAATAGTGCCTTAGCCTCGTCCTGGGAATAATGGCTGGCTTTGCAAGGGAAATAATTTAATCATTTGCTATGCTCTTGACCACTCCTTTGTAGTGTCTTATTGGATGCCTGCCATATTTACTCTCTCATTGTCTTTAGCCTCCAACCTCTGAATATAGGGCAACTTCAGGTCTGATCTGGAATGAAATAAGTCCCTCAAAGCACCAGAATGATTGACTTCCTGTAACATTGGTGTGAACATTAACAAATGGAGAACATCAACTACTCAAAATATTTTATCAGAACTATCTATAATGAACTGGGAAATGCCATTCCATCTAGTCCCAAAGCCTTTGTCCAAAGCATAGCTACAGTGACTTTCTATGATATCTGTAATTTTGCCATTACTGATTCATTCCTTTTGGTTAAACCATTCGAATTCTAAATCTATGTTCAATTTTTTTAATGTAGGTGCTCAGGGGAAGGCAATTCTTTTGGGATTCATTTATTGTTGGTTTCCCCTTATGGCAGCTAGCTAGGAGAAGAGCAGTCAAAGAGTAGGAATTTGGGAAACTATATAAAAAAAGAAGAGGAATTTTAGGTTACAAGGTCTCCCAGGAATTGGTAACACAAAAATCCCCTGGCCAGGGAATGGGAATAAACTATTCTTCTTTGGTGACAGCTGGGAAACATTTGTGGTATGATTATATCAAACAATTAACAAGTATTTTTACACTCAGTGCCAGGCACTATGTTACGTGCTTGGGGTACAAGCACTAAGAATGAAAGAGACTCATAGCCTTATGAGAGAGACAAGCACATTTATAAATATTTACAAAGGAATAACTACAAATATGTACAAAGTAATTAAATACAATATAGATTGGGAAAGAGAACACTAATAATTAAGAAGAATCATGAAAAGCTTCTTCAAGAAGATTTTGCCTGAACTGCATCTTATAAAAAGGATGGCTCTGAGGTAGGTGCAAGGATGGAGTACATTCTGAAAACAGTAGACAATCAGCACAATGTATACAGGCAGAGTGGTTTTGTCAGAGATAAAGAAGAACTCAATTTGTCTGGATCATAGAGGCTGGAAAAAATAGACTAGTGTCAGGTTGTATATTGGATATTAAAGGCTAAATAGGAGAATTTAGATTTTATTTTTTGAGCCAATCAGAAATCATTGAAGTTGGCTGAGCAGAGGAGTATGTTTTTAAGCAAAATTACTTTGGGAGCAATGTTAAGCATATCCCAAATGGAAATAAACATGAAACATGGAAACATTAAAATGTTCTTATCATAACATAGGTGAGAGGTGAAGAAGATCTAAACTTTTTTATTACCTCCTTAGCTTCACCTCAGAAAGTCCATCTCTAGTTTTAAGACGCAGCTCGCATTATCTAAAGTAGAAAATATATATCATTTCCCTAAATTGAAAGCTTCATGAAAGCAAAAAAATAGTGTCTTTAATCATTTTCATGTTGGTAGAGCCTTGGACAGTGCCTTACACATAGGAGATGCAACAGTGGAGAGTTAAGGGAAAATATAGATCCTAAATAAAGCAGAAAGCTCAACTATCAAGGTCAGAGGAATCAGGAGTAGAATCCAAGTATCCAGTGGGGTTGAGATGATTGGAGATTAGGTCAACTGTGAGGAGTCCCCGGGAAGTCATTTGAAAGGATAAGTTAGAGGCAATTTTTAATCTGATCTCTTCATTCCTAATCCAACATAGCATAGTATAGGGCAGTGATGGGTAACCTTTTGAGCTTGGTATGTCAAAATTCACCAGAAAACCAAGCATAACTCAGGTGGTATGTCAATTCAAGAAAAAAAAACACAATTTCCTGATATTTATAGTCTAAATAACAAAAATGTATAATTTTAATATATAACTGTATTTAATAAACCGAAATAGATAAATTAACATAGGTAGAATTGTCATCTACAGTGCAAAGAGTGTCTACACAACACTACAGCAAATGTTTCATCCTCAGCATGTGGCCCCATACTTCTCAGAATACAGCCGCGTGCCATCAGAAATGGCTACACATGTCAGTGCTTACACACGTGTCCTAGGTTTGCCATCAGTGGTATAGGGGAAAGCTAGACTTGAAGTTCAAGGGGAAGTTCTTCCATTTACTAAGCCTATGGTTGTAGATGTCTCTAAGTCTCAAATTCCTCACATGTAAAATCAAGATATCTGGAAAACTTTTTATAAACATTAAAATGTTATACTTGGTCAACAAACATTTTATTGAGCACTTACTTTGTGCTAGACACTATGCTAACATGTTTAGGAAAACAAAAACACAAACACAAAATGAAATAACGATATTATTGATGATGATGATGATCTTGAACATCATCATCTACATATTCTAGGCATTTGAAATATTTCACAGAACCATGGTTGGTTCATCATTTTTCTTTAAGTGGTACAAGGTGCAATGACCCCAATCCTTGATCCCTGTTTTCCCTTGCCCCCCATCCTGCCACACACACACATGCACACACACACTTAGGAATGCTAAATTCTACAATAATCTTGGAGGCTGCATGAACAAACTTTTGGCTGCCATATTAGGAGAAAGGTGAAATTACCAGCACAGTGTAGCAAAAAGGATTAGCAATTATTAAAAAGAGAAGACAGAACTTTAGCTAACTAAAGACCACCAACATTATATAAAACACAAAGTTCTTATAGAATTTTCATTGTAAAGACCACCAAGAATAGCAGAGAGCATTGTTTCACAGGTACAGAAACCAAATACTGTCTATCTTTCCAAATCCCTCCACTGGGGCATCTGATGGCCTGTGTGTGATGGAAAATGACAGGGATTATTTCAATTTTTCTCCAAAGATAGTGATGGTTCCCTCAGAACCTGTCACTTGGACATATTTTACTTCCAATTTATACAAGCAGGGATCACAGAAATCATTAGAAGGGCAAATTAATGAAAGTTGATATGAAATAAAAGCCCAGAGGCAAAAAAAAACCCTCTGTTTATCAGTATGGCATTCTAACTCCCTCTATGCTCAAGTTCACTGTAGCATTTGCCGTGGGTCTTCCTTATTTCATTTGGGAAAACACTACAAACAGATTACTCATTTAAAGCTAGAAAATTAATTATGACTGGGAAGTTCTAAGGAAATTTAAGAGGCAGCATAACATCTTTTTAATAAGTTATAAATGCATTATGAAAACCTAGGAAATAATTCTACCCAAATTACTAGCTTTTTTTAATACTCTTCCACTCCTACTCTATGTGGCAGAAAAATAATTGAAAACATTTTTCTGACTAACATTTTCTTATCTTTTTATTACAATTTTTACTTTACCAAAACATTAAATACCTATTATATTTAATTCTCATGAGTTTTTATTAAGATGTTTATTTTATTTTATATTTATGACATTTTATTATATGTCATATATTATTAAATCATATATCAAATAATATCAAGGATTGGAGCTGGGTCTATGATGTCATTTAAATGGGAAACGTGTAGATGAGGAAACTTTATAACTACAAGTTGATACCTTCTCTGTAACTTATAGTATCTAGAACACCAAGTTGTTAAATGACTTTCCCAGGCATGCAGCCATTATGTTTCATAGTTGGGATTAGAATCTTGGAATGTTGGCTTTGAGATCAGTTCTCAATTGACTTTATCATGCTGCTTATGCATATCTAAATTAGGCAGTATCTTTCACAGCACAAAGCAAAATCATGAAATAAAAGCCCATCTTTTTTTAATACTGGTATTCTTCCAGAATTACCATGTAGCTTTGATTCATGAAATACCATAATCTCTGTGACATTTATCTAAGGGACAATGAACATGGGGAAGGTGTGACATAATTAGAAAAATGAAATAGAGGAAATCTTTAGATACCTGCTTAGCCAATAAAAACCAGATGATGTTCACATCTCATAGCAAAGGATAACTACTAAGCAGCCTCCATGCTCCATTAGTATCAGTAAAATATCAATAGATTGAGAGTGAAACCAATGAATCAATAAATAATTATTAAGTTCTTACTTTGTACTAGACTTTGAGTTAGTTAAGTGCTAAGGGAACAATCACAGAGAAATAGTATCTTCCTTCAAGGAGATATCAGTGTAATGGGTCAGTTTTCTGCATCAAAATTATTGGAGTACACTATCTGTATCAATGAAATCAGAGATTCACTGAAGTATTAAAAGTATTATCATTGCATGGCATAGCAGACAGAGAATTGGACTGGGGACTCTGCCTCATCTTTATCATTTTAAATTAAGGGAATTATACTAGAAGATCCATGAAATATTATCAAGATTAGTTATTAAGTGATTCTCTTCATAATTTTCTAATTCTTTCAAAAGGTAAACAAAAACCAGTGGCTTTGTGAACAATTATTTCCCTTTGTTTCCTTTTGTCTTTTTAGTACTTTGTTCCTCTCCTAATCATTTATTCACTTGATATAATTCATATTTATAGGCATCAGCATTTCTAGTACATCATAATCTCTATCCCTAAAATCTCTGTTCTTGCACTTTCCCCATTCTTTTTAATAAAATCACATAAATTCTCTTTGTAACTGTAGCTTGCCTATTTTTTCTCCCTTCACAATTCTGGCTAAGTAGCTTCAAAAATCTTCTGCCATCTGTCATTTAGGCATTAAGTGTCCTTTGTCTACTTCTCCTTGCCTAGATTAGACATATTTTATGTTCTAGTATTTTACACTGGCTTTAACCAGAATTGTGTTAGGTGAGGATTGACATAAAGATCCTTCTTTGCCTCAGTTCTTCTGTTTGCTTCGGCTTCTTAAAGGTATCTTTATTGTCTCCATCCTCTATCAGTTTATATTTTGTAAGTATTAGTTTAGCTTTTATATTTCTCCATCTAACACATTATTAGATATTGAAAAAGAAATGGTCTTCCAGAAGGAGATATGTATATAGAGAAGGACCCAGTTTGAGGTGGTGAAAAAATCCACCTAAGGATCTTCCTAGGGCCAGTGAAGCACAAAACCCCTTGAGACTATTTTGAAAAACCCAAGAGTTAAGTTTATTTTGCAGTTTAAGATTAGGGAACTAAGAGTCAAAAACGAAAAAATGTCCCTGATTCTACATATCTAAATCTCCAACCAACCTTCTATGCCTCTCTCATGAGAGAGCCCTTCTGATCTTCCAAAACTTCCTACCAGCTCCCTGTTCTTACCTAAAATCCCAAAACATCTAACTACCTAGACCAGTGATGGACAAAGTATGGCCCGTGGGCCAGATGCAGCCCCCTGAAATGTTCTATCTGGTCATGTGACATTATTTCCAATCTGACGAATACAATGAGTAGGATACAATACAATGAAACTTCGAAAGAGTTGCCTTAGAAACAGACTGACAGATGAGCATTTCCTTTAAAAAGTTTGCCCATCACTGACCTAGACTAATTATTGCAGATTGTTAATCAGTTAACCCTTAAATTGGCTCTAAAAGGCTACTGAGAATGGACTCACAGGTGGATTGAGTCCTTCCCAAAGCCTGGGGTTGACTTCTAAAGTAAAAACCCCAAAGTCCCAGATGTTAAAATCTTTGGATCACTTCAGCAAAATTGACACAACACTGCAGGGAAAACCATATCACCTCCTAGCACAAGGACCTCCAAGTTTCTCCACAAACTGGTCAGGTCACAGTAGCTGATGGAGCTGCTCTTCTCGCTTCCAGCTCAGGGACAGGAAAAACCAGTAAAGAGTCAGTTAACTACCAAACCTCTCCTCCACAGTCCTTATTCCAGAATCTTTTCCCAGGGTTCATGGCTAAATTTTCCTCTCCTCCTTTTAGAGACAATTTTGCACTTTCCCTTATCTCATATCTCTCTATTCCTACAATATCTTTTTTTAATCTCCTCAAACATTATTTCCTTCTTGGTCATCTTTTCCATAGCATTCTATAGCTTACACTTTTTCTATTTGAAAATTGTTTCTTTTCTGAGAAAATACCCTTCACATCAGTTTTTTTTTTAATATGAGAAGATATAATTTGTTGGCATCCTTTGATCTGTGCTACAACAAAAACATAACAAACCCTAAAACAATTCTACAATGCATTTGATTTACGCTCTTTCTTCCATTGGTCAGATTCCCATGGATTCTTCATTGACTGCATAAAGAGAGGCCTACTGTCCAAAACGTAGGAGAAGTTAGGTCTGTTTTACTTTTTATTAGTCAAAACAATCAATGATCACTTCTTTTTTTTGTTCAAAGATATTTTATTTTCCCAATTACATGTAATAATTTTCAACATATGTTCTCTGGATTATAAGATCCAAACTGTCTATTTTCTTCTCTTCCCTTCCCACTCCTAGAGATAGTAAGCAATTTGATTTTTATTATACATGTATTATCATGCAAAGCATGCTTCCATTTTGATTCATTTTCATAAGAGAATACTCATATAAAACCAAAACTCCAAAACAAAACCCCAAATAAACTAATGTAAAAATTACTATACTTTGATCTGCATCTGACTCCAACAATTCTTTCTCTGGAGATAGAGAGAATTCTTTGTCATGAGTCTTTTAGAATTGTCTCAGATCATTGTATTGCTGAGAGTAGCTAAATCTTTCACAGTTGATAATTGTACAATGTTGCCATTGTTATGTATAATGCTCTCCAGGTTCTGCTTATTTCACTCTGCATCACTTCATGTAGATCTTTAGTTTTTTTCTGGATTCATCCTGCTAATCATTTCTTATAGCACAATAGTATTCCATCACCAACATGGACTAAAATTCATTCAGTCAGTCCTCAATGGATGGACATTCCCTTGGTTTCCAATTCTGTGCCACTGCAAAAAGAGCTATTATAAATATTTTGCTACAAATAGGTCTGTTCTCTTTTTCTCTAATATCTTGGTATGCAGACTCAGTAGTGGTATTACAGAATCAAAGGGTATGCAAAGATTTGTGGCTATAGCAGAATGAGAGGCAGTCAGTGGACAAATCCCAAGGCCAGAGGTGGAAGGAAAAGCAAATGGGCCAGTAGAGTTGGTTGTAGAGTATGTTGAGGGGAGTAAAATTATGAAGACTGGAAAAGTAGGAAGGGCCCAAGTTTTAAAAAGAGCTTCATCCTTGAGCTCCACTAACTTCTCCTTTAGAAATTTGGAAGCTATACCATTTGGTGCATACATATTGAGTACTGATATTTCTTCATTGTTTATACTGCCTTTTATTAGGATGTAGTTACCTTCCCTATCTCTTTTAACCTTATCTATTTTTACTTTGGCTCTGTCAGAGATCATGATAGCAACCCCTGACTTCTTTTTCTCATTTGAAGCCCAATAGATTTTGCTCAATCCTCTCATTTTCACTCTATGTATGTCTGTCTGTCTCATGTGTGTTTCTTGTAGAGAACATATGGTAGGATTTTTGTTTCTAATCCACTCTGCTATTTGCTTCTGTTTTATGGACGAGTTTGTCCCATTCACATTCAGAGTTATAACTATCAACTGTGCATTCCTAGACATTTTGATTATCTCTCCTAGTCCTGTCCTTTCTTCTTTCACTGTTTCCTTCTATACCAGTGTTTTGTTTTAATCAGTTCCTATAATCCTCTTGCTTGTTGTACTTCCCTTTCTCCCCCCTCCCTTCTTATTCTCCTCTTATTGTTCTTTAAAGCTACGCCAGCACTCCCCTAGTATTGCTTCCCTCCCCCTAGTCCCTTTGTTACCCTTCTACTTCTCTATAGGGCTTGAATCAATTCTCTGCCCCTATGGATCTGATTGTTTTTCTCTCTTTAAGTTGATTTCAATGCACTTAAGTATTGACTATTTCCTCTCTCTAAGCTCTTTACACCTTACAGTATATTGTTATTTTTCCCTGTTGGTCCCATGTGCTTCTTTATGGTATATAAATTTATTCCTTTTTGTTTGTTTTCCTATTTTTCTTATTATTACCTTCTTTCCCCCCTAGTTTTGCATATATTTATATACACACACACACACACACACACACATATATATATATATATATATATATATATATATATATATATCCCTTGACATTTCATCCTATACAGTTTGTCCCTCTTCCCTCTATGTAAACTTCTTCTAGTTACCCTATTGGTAATAAAAAATTTTAATATTTTCCAATATCTTCTTTTCTTCTTGGGATACAAATTGATTGAACTTGTTGTGTCTCTTAAAGAAATTATTTTTTTTCTCCTCCCCCCATTCTCTTAATTACCTTATGTTGATTCTCTTGAGTTCTGGGTTTGGGCAGCATACTCTCTGTTTAAGTCCAGTTTTTTCTTGATGAATATTTGGATGTCCTCAATTTTATTGAATGACCATGCTTTCCCCTGCAATAATATAGTTAGTTTTGCTGGATAGTTGATTCTTGGTTGTAGACCCAGTTCTCTTGCTTTCCAGAATATTGTGTTCCATGCCTTCCAGTCCTTCAATGTAGATGCAGCCAGATCTTGTGTTATCCTAACTGTGGTTCCCTGATATCTGAATGACTTCTTTTTAGTAGCTTGTAATATTTTTCCTTGGTCTGGTAGTTTTTGAATTTGGCTATAATATTCTTGGAAGTTGTCAGTTGTGGATTAAATGTAGGAGGTGATCTGTGGATTCTTTCAATTTCCACTTTTCCCTCTTGTTCAAGAATTTCTGGGCAATTCTCTCTGATAATTTCTTGTAAAATGTTATCTAAACTTTTTCTTTTATCATGATGTTCTGGTAAACCAATAATTCTTAAATCGTCTCTTCTAGCTCTGTTTTCCAGATCTTTGGTTGAATCAATGAGGTGTTTCATATTCTCCTCAAATTTTTCATCTTTTTAATTTTGTTTAATATATTCTTGCTGCTTTGTGAAGTCATTTGCTTCTAGTTGTTGAGTTCTGTTTTTTTAAAGACTGAATTTCATCCCTGGCTTTTTGGTCATCCTTCTCCTTCTTGTCTGACCCACATTCAGAGGAAGAACTACAGGATAGGAAACACAGAAGAAAAACAACTGCTTGAACACTTGGGTTGATGAGGACATGATTGGAGATGTAGACATGAAAGGACCACACCAATACAACAATCAATAATATATAAATAAGTCTTGACTGATGACACATGTTAAAACAAGTGGAAATGCGAGTTAGCTATGGGGGGGGGAGTTTGAGGGGGTGAAGGGGAAAGTAAAAACATGAATCATGGAACCATGGAAATTTTTTCTAAAAATAAAAAAATAAAAAATAAAAAGAGCTTCAGATACCAAAAAGATGACTGTATTTGCTCCTGGAGGTAATAGAGAGCTCCTGCAGTTGATTGAGGCATCGTAGGTAAATTTCTACTTTATCATTTTATTGGAATGGGGAGAACCCAATTGGAAGGGGGAGTAAAACCAGTTAATAAGACAATTGAAATAGTTCAGGCAAGAAGTTAGGAACATAGGATACCAGGATGATCATGTTCTATTTGTGATGATACTTTTTATGAGATACAATAGTAAACTGTAACATAAGACAACAATGAAGCTAGTTAGGGAAAGGGAGACACTGCCACTTAAGGATAAATTAAAGGCTGGGGGATGATCAGGTTGAAGAAAAGAAGACTTAACAGAAAATACACTTATTCTGCTTGACCTCAAAAGTCAGAAATGAGGACATTGGATGGAAATTACAAAGTGATAAGTTTAAACTTTTTCTAGGAAAACCTTTACTAATATTTAGAGTTATCCCAATGCGGAGGCCTTGGTAAACTTTTGACTACTGCAGAACTTGGAAGTATTGTCATACACAGGCAGAGAGTGTGGTGTCCCATTATGGAGTGGAAAAAAGCTAATTTCTCTACATATTGTGGGCTCCACATGCCTGAAGGTTTTCAAATGGAGGCTGGTGAAAAAATGTGTTGGGAATGTTTTAGAAGGGATTCTTGTAAAGGTTGAACTAGATCACATCTGAGGGCCATTATAACTCTGGTATTCTATGATCCCAGATACACACCATCTGTATGATTTTGGCAAGGCCTTCAAGCAAATCAATTCAGTAAACATTCATTAAGCACCCACCCTACACAAGCTGCCATGCAGGATCCTGGGGATAAAGGAACATTCTCTACCCTCGAGAACCATAATGTGTAACTGGTGGGCTACAACATGTAAATAAGTAAATTCAGGTAACTGGAAGAGAGAAAGAGCACTAACCTTCCTACACCTCAGTTTCGTCCCTTATAAAATGAGAAGTGAGATTGAATAAGACCCCTGTAAAGCAAGGGGTTGCTTCCACCCTGCCATATTATCTTATGATTGGTGCCTAGCAATACCAGTGACCTCCATTTCCTAGCATCTTTGCCTTCTCCCTTTGTAATATAATTATTAAGTTTTCTAATTTCATTTTGATGATCACTTTTTTCTCTTTTCTACTGAAAGCAATAACCAAAGGTTCAATCACATAATTTCTAGGTTCCTAAGTGATATAGAGTGGGAAGCCTTCAGACCCAACAGCATTTTTCCCTTCAACAATGGCCCATTTGTTGAGCAGTGATATTTGTTATTACATTATTTGCTGCTTTATTCTTTCATTGATATCCAGCATTAATCTGTTATAGTATCTATAACCTTTCTCCTTGGGCCACTGGGACTGGGATGATGATTTCATTGATACAGGGAGAAAATAAAATCTCCCTTCCAATTCCGGTTGGTACTTTCTTCCAGCTTATGAGAGCAGCCCAGCGAAGTGAGAGTTGGAGAGACTGGATCCCACAGCTGATATGTATCAGAGGCAGGCCCTAAACCCATATCTTATCCAATTCCATTCACTAAAGATTTTCTTTTTTATGCAATCTTTTTTTTAAACCCTTACCTTCCATCTTAGAGTCAATACTGTTTATTGGCTCCAAGGCAGAAGAGTGGTAAGGGCTAGCCAATGAGGATTAAGTGACTTGCCCAGGGTCACACAGCTAAGAAGTGTCTGAGGCCAGATTTGAACCTAGCACCTCCCATCTCTAGACCTGGCTCTCAATCTACTGAGCCACCCAGCTGCCCCTTTTTTATGCAATCTTGATCTGACATTTTTATCTGAAGCTCTTGTCAACAACCTTCTCTTTTCTCCTCCTTAAGCTCTCTGAGACATCTCTATAGGTAGTTGCTGTGTGCTTATTTTAGACATTCTTTTTTCCCCCTTATAAACTCCACTTTTTATGTAAACTTTAATTTGTTCTATCCTTAGTAGGTCTCTGATTCTCATTTTCTTTGGTTTACTTTCTTTTGCCCCTCTGTGCAGATTCCTAAAAATGTGTCCTTTGAAGCAAGGATTCTCTTCTCTCTGCAAAAGATGGCTTCTCCCTCCTGTTTGCTTTCTTTGCCTTTTGTTTATCCATGGTTATTTTACTTCTTTCCCTTCTTTTTCCTTACCACAACCCGAAATTTATGTTCTTTATTCTTTCTTTCTCTTCCTGAAGGCCCCTCTCTTCTCATATAGCCCCAGAAGACTTTCCTGCATTCATTTAGGCTGAAATTATAAATTCCATTGTTTCTATTTCTTTCTATCCTAGGTCTTTGAAATTGGTCCAGCTATGCCTGCCTCACTTTTGTTATGGCTTACTTTGGGCAGTTCACAAAAAAAAATCATCAAAAAGGTTTCACATAGTCCTAAAATCACAAGACTCCTTACAGTGCCCTTGTTCTCTTTACCTGACACTGTTCTTAACAGCAGAGAATACTTACTTGATTTCATGAATCATATTTGAGGCATCTGTCCCCAGGACCAGTGACAATCCCTCTTAGTCCCTAAATTAAAAGCACCTAGCAGGTGGTGAACCACACTGTCCCCTAGCAATATGTCAGCTTGTACCTGTCTCTCTTTTTCCAATAAAAAAAAACACCTTCTACTTATACTTTGTTAATACATGACTAAAAAGAACAGAAAAACATGAGGGTAAGTAAATAAATTTTAATCACATTTTCTTACCTAGAACACAATGATTCCATGACTGAATGTCTCTTTGCTGGAGAGAAAGAGCAATATTTTCAGCTCACTAATTGGAATAAGCATAAAATTATTCTCTATTCCTGGAACTTTTTACATTCTCTATAATTCTCTAATATAAATAATCTCTGTCTGCTGATATGAAACCCAGATCAAAGCCATAAATGAAAGTAAATTTGAGTATTTTTATAAAAAGATGGACAAAGGCCATGGCTCCTATACTCAATGACCTACATCTTGGACCTAAGTTCTAGTCTCAAGTTTATAGATATCTCTTCATATGACCTTAAATAAACAACCTAATCTGCTTCTGTCATGTGAAGAAAGCAGTGCAATTTAGTGGAAAAAATGTTGGATTCAAAGGCAACGGGCCTGAATTCAAGTCTCAGCTCTGACATTTCCTTTGGGTTGTTAGTCAAATGGTTTTAGCTTTGTGAGCCTCAGTTTACTCATCTATAAAATGAAATGTTTGGATTTGGTGAATTCCATCATCCATGACACCTTTAGGATTTGAATGATGTTAAGATTAAATCATGTGTAAGATTCCATCCCCTTTTTTGTCACATATTTGCTCCAGTGGCAGTTTGCCCAGAGAAATACACTGTTTTGAGAGAGGGCCAAAAATGTTATTCAGTGAGAATCAGACCAAATGTTGTGGCATCCTAAGATGATAATTCAGATCCTCTAACCTCAGGTCCCTTTAATGGGAATAAGTGCTTTCACTGAGGGTCCAACTAGTCCAAATCATGATGAAATCTTTGGAACTTTGCAAGTGGTAATAATAATACTACCATCCTACACTTATGTTGTACTTCACAGTAAACAAAGCAACCTTCTCATAACAACTCTTTGGGTTCGATTTTATCAGTATTATGATCCTTATTTTACAAATCCAAAAACTAAGCTCAAAGAGCATATTCACATATCTAAATGGTAGAGTTGGTATAGAAACTTGACATCTTCTGCCACCATAACTAATGTTCTTTTTACAAAAAGACCCCATTTTATTTTAAAGGCCCTACATTCTGGACTAACATCTTACACTTAAATCTCTGAATGACCATGTGCTTCTCTGAAGCACAGTCTACTTATCTGTAAAAGGAGGGATTAGGATAAATGATGTCCCAAGCTCTTTCCAACTGTGAGTCTATGATCCTATAAATGAGGTGATCATACTTCTCTCTAACTCAGGGTCTCTACAGTTCTATGAGTCCAATTTTGTCTTCTTTTCCTCAGTGCAAATAGCTCCTAAATAAAATAGGACAATTATGCCACTGTATTATGAAACACCAAGAAGAACAATTATTGTGTATTCAAGAGAGGGCTAAGAGCAAGAAGAGAATCACTTTCTTCCTTGAATATGTCCCCATGCCAAGAAAGTCCTTTAAAAAAAAAAACAGAAAAAATATGAGAGTGAGGGCAAGTAAAGGTGTTTTTTCAGGCACTATAGGGCTGTTTAAATATCCTGAACTGAAGAATAAGCTGCAAATATGTAAACACCAAAAAAAAAAAAAATAGAGAGCAAAGTAGGCCAAATATTTTAACTGCTAGACGATATATCTTCATTCTCTTTTCCCTTCACTAATTCTAGGACCTCCATTGATTATCAGTAGAATTGTTTTTTGCTTTCAATGAGAAAAAATACTATTTCTGACTAATATTATTAATTGTATTTGATTTCCCATCCTATTTTATTGCATCCTATCAGAATGATGTATTATTTAAAACAGAAGGCGCTCTAGAATTCATTTCATCCAATCACCTCTATAAAATAAGATTATCTTCTTAGACCTCTCTGAAAGCTAATTGCCTACGTATTTTTTTTTGGCCTTTGTTTTTCAAAATATCCAGGAATAAGAAATATCTAGCTTCTGGTAACTGGTTCTGTTGTTAGAGAGCTCTAATTAAAAAAAAATTCTTCTTATGAGCCAAAATTTTCACCCTGATAAACTAGACATATATTATAGTTCTCCTCTATAGAGCAGTTATCCTTTAATATTTTGTCTTAGTATTATTACTCTTCAAAATAAATGAACATGCCAAAAAGCTTTTGTTTATGTGGGTTATATCTATAAATATTTCCTATGTTAGAATTTTATGTTGAAAATTTTATCATATTCATTTTAAGATAATATTAATAAATCTATCATATATTAAAATGAATAATATCTTTAAGAATATCTTTAGGAATTTCAAAATAAAAAATAATGCTGAAATATAATTGTTTAATATATTTCTATAATTCTCTTTGATATTTGGTTTAATTGTAATTTTGACTTCATGGAGCATTTCTTTGTTTAATCTTTCAAATACCACTTCGGTAAAGCAACACAAAACAAATCTATTCCATTTTCCATATGACTGCTCTTAAATATTTCAAGTCAGATATTATGTCTCCCAATGCTCTTTTTTTAACCTAACCATGCCTTCTTCCTTAAATGATTCCTTTTATTGAATTATTTCTCAACTCCCTCACTATATTGTTGGACCTCCTCTTAACATACACCACTTTGCTACTTCTTCCCTTAACATGCAGCACATACCCTGTTGGTGGAACTGTGAATTAAGTCTAGCCATTTGGGAAATCTGCTTGGAGTTGTGCACTAGAAGTCAGTAAATTGTGCTTACTCTTTGGTCCAGTATTTATATTACTAAGCTTATACATCAAAGAAATAAAAAAGGGAAAAAATATCTTTCTGTACAAAAATATTTGTAGCAGCTCATTTTGAAGTGCCAAAGAACCAGAAACTAAGGGAATACCAATCACCTGGGAAATGGCTCAAATATTATGGTATATAAATGTAATGTAATATTATTGCCCAATAAGAAATGATGAATGGTATTATCTCAGAGAAATCTTAAAGAAGCTATATACACTTCTGATACAGAGTGAATTAAAGCAGGAAAACAACTTAAATAATACATAATAGCAACAACAACAACAAATTATAAAGAAAAATGGCCTTGAAAGACTTGAGATCTAAGATTAATTCAGTGACTTGCACAATTCTATATATGATATAGCACACTACTCACCTCTTGTCAGGGAGATAATGGATTCAAGATACCCAATAAGTCATTTTTAAAAATAAAAAAAACATTGGAATTTGTTTTGTTGACTATTCCTATTTGTTATATGGACCTTGATTCCTTTTTTTTCTAATGAGGAGAGTCAAAAAAGAGGAAGGATGTAGGTAAATAATAGTAATAGATAATAATAATAATAGCTTACATTTATATAGTGTTTTAATGTTTTCAAAACATTTTACAAACTTTATCTCATTTTACCCTCAAACTCAGACACAGAGATTAAGGAATTTGCCCAGTGTTATACAAAAAGAAAAGTCTAAAGCCAGATTTGAACTTTAGTCTTTCTAACAACAGACCCAGTGCTCTATTTGCTGTGCTGAATGGCTGCCTCTTTCAGAGAGAGAGAGAGAGAGAGAGAGAGAGAGAGAGAGAGAGAGAGAGAGAGAGAGAGAGAGAGAGAGAGAAAGCATCTTTTTAAAAAATATGTTAGGAGAACAAAATAATAGAATAATTTAAAAATATTTAAATTAAAAGAAATAGTAAATAAAGAACAGTGTAATAGAAATAAAAATAATTGTAGATAAATGGTATAGTTTTAAAAGATACCAGTTGAATTTGAATATCCTATATATTTAAAACAGAAAAGCAAACTGTTATCTAATAGAGATCTACTTTTTTTTCCTCTTCTACCATATAAATGGGTATAGCTATTTGTTATTTCTTAAATTTAGAATAACGTTTTTTTCTAAAATATGATACCCATAATTGAAGAATTAAAGATGGTCACATGTCCTGAGTTCAAAAAGGGAAGGCAATGGAGTTTGCAAACTATAAGCCAAGAAAGCTCAACTTATATTTGTTGCAAGTTCAAGAACATTTTATTAAAAAATTTACTAGTAATGTATAGAAGAAGAAACTATGCTCACAGAGTATTATGATGGCTTTATTAGTAATAGCTGTTATTAGTTGAACACTGTGGCTCACCAGGTACCTCTTAACTGAGGTCACAGTGGCTTGTAACCTGTGCCCATCCCTGTCCTCCAACTGACTTTACAGTTTTCTAGCTTTGTCTTAGAGTTTTATCTTTCCTTTTTCTAGAAAATCAGTACCTTGTTATTGTCAAAATAAGGTAAACTGACATACAAAAGCTCTGCACATATCACTTTATTAGTATAGCTCAAATTCATCAATAAATAGGATTCCAAATTCCTCAGCAAAGCTGAGACCTTCAATGATTGGGACATCTCCATTAAATAATTTTTGGAGAGCACAGAATGAAGAGCAGGACTTTATAGGCAGGGAACAAGTTATAATTAGTTATATAAGAGCACATCATGAATGGCAAATCAATATGGCTAAGGTGTTGGACACACTATAACTGGTTAGAAATTGGGAATGAGGGGCTGCAACAGCTGACCATCTCTTCTGTGTTTATTGTTTGAATACACTTATAAGGTAAGACTTGTGAAAGGGACTTTGATAGCAAACCAGACATCCTTTAAGGATAGTTTGGTGGTATAAAGATGCTAGACTAGGCTCCCAAGTGTCCATCTACATTTCTCAAGGATAATTTCCCGGAAGCAAGAATAGAACAGTGATCAACAGGAGACCTGGATTTCTAAACTTAACTCATTACAAACCAGCAGAGTTTCTGAATTTTTTTGACTGAATTAAGTTCAGAGGCAAAGAACAATGATTTAGGAAGCTACAGAACAATTAATAGTAAATAAAATAAATTTTTTAAAAGACACAAAATCAGTCTGATAATTTCAACCTAGAAATTGCTCCAATCTCAGCTAATCTTTGAAAAACTGCTACTTAAAGCGTTTCTAATTTTACCTGTGGGACAGACATCTAAGGGTTATATTCCTTGACCCCCTCTATACCACACACACACACACACACACACACACACACACACACACACACACACACAGGAGGAAATAAAAGTATCAACATTAATTAGATATGTAAAGCTGTTTTGATTTTGTAGAGAGAAGAGAATGGCAAGCAGCTAATCACCACAGAATGGTTTTAACATATGTGGAAAACATGAACTTTTAGTTTACCTAGCTTTTCATTAAAACATTTGATAGAGTCCCTCATGCATGTGGAAATGAAAGCTAAATGAGAGTATAGTTAGGCAAATTCTGATGTGATGAAGAATGACTGAACCCAAAGAGTCATTAAAGCTACTATATCAACATGGAAGAAAGTCTCTAGTGGAATTTGAGCTTGATCCTGTGCTTTTAGCATATCTATCACTGACTTGGTTGAAAGCAGAGATGACTCCCTTATAGACCTATAGATGAAATAGAATGAGGTATTAAAAATAATATATTGGATGCTACGTTCAGATGCAAAAATATATTGATTAAATATTGTTTAGTCAAATCTAAAAATGAAATTTAATGGGGATAAATGTCAAATATGATGTGTGGGCTTCATTTCAATTTATCCCAAAAGGCAAGGCAAGTATCCAAGAGGTCGAATACTAAATGAATTTTTCCCATAAAGAATAATATAAATTGAATTAACCCATTCCAGACACCCAAAAAACCCAGATTTTATAAAGTATTATAGGCATCTATGGAGTAATAATTTACTAAATAGCATTAATAAGACATAGATATAAATAAAAACAATAATTATATTAAATACAATAAATTTTTAATTTTCACTTGTGTTGAGAGGAATTCATGGCTTAAGGGGATGGAGGGAGGAGAAATCTTGTTATCTGAAAGAGGAGTCCCCTTCCATAATATCTGAGGGCAACTGCCCTTCTGAAGTTCTTTCTCTTTCTTTTTTCCTGTCCCTTATCATCACTGAACCCTGCTCGAGATTAACCAAGTATAAGCTTAAAAAAACCTATCTAATGATATTTGGTTTTGTCTGTTCCAAAATTCCTCTAAAATGGGAAATCATCAGGTCATTTAACAAATTTACAATTCTACTTGGTAAAGCTTTATCAGGATGATATTTTTCAACAAAGTTTTTTACTTTCACCCATTTTTGTATACATTTCCTTGATTAATGAAGTGAGGACATCCTCCTTTGCTTCCTCCTCATCTGAAGAACACTTTCCCACCACTATTTCTATTCCCTTTGAAGTTCCTGCAGCTCCTCAGTGTTGAGCTCTTCTTTATGCTTCTGAACCAATGCCTCCACATCATCACCATTGACTTCCAGACCCATGGACTGACCCATGGTCCCAGTATCCTCCACAATTAGTGTAAGCCTGGTCTCAAAGCCTTTATATTCAGTCTGTTATATATACAGTCAACTATATAGTTGAATTACAGCTTGTGGATATAACTTCTTCCAGGCAGAGTTCATGATCTTGTAAAAGAATTCTACTCCCCCCACCCCCGCAGGGTTTATCAATAAGATGAAGGCAGATTTAACTGTACAAGAATTGAGAAGCATGACTTAGGGAGCTGTTTGCTCAAAATATTGAGGTATTTAAATGAATTTTAATATGTATCCTTACTGGTTAAAAATGCTGATGAAACCTCAGAGATGATGAATAAACCTATGATTTCATTGATATGAGTAAACTCCCTCTGCCAATGCAATTTGGCACCTTTTCTGCAAGTTGTCACCTTAAAGAGTAACCTAGAACATTAAAAGGCTAAGGGACATGCCAAGGATTATACAGTGTATGTTAAATGTGGGACTTGAAAACACATTTTCCTGGCTGGCTCTCTATCCACTACACCATGCTTTTCTTATGATTCTAGGGTATATGAAGAGAAGCACAGTTTTCAGAGAAATGAGAAGTGGCATTGTATTGAGTCTTTTGTGGATCACTTCTGGAGAATTTGATTAGTTTCTGGGCACTATATATTAAGAGGGAAATTAATGAGCTAGAGAACATTTAGAAGAGGTCAACAAAAATACTACTGGGCTCTGAGACCTTGCTATATTAATATCAACTGAAAAAAACTGAGTATGTCTATTTAGAAAAGAAAATATTTGAGGGTACTATAGAACTATCATGTGAAAAAATGATTGTTTGTGCTTCTCAGTCCTAGAGGAACCAACTAGAATCACTGAGTGGAAGATATGCAGAGGAAAATTTAGGTGTGATCTAAAAGAAATTTTCCTAAAAATAGAGCTATCTAAAAGTGATGTTGACAAATGATGATGGAATAAATGGGTTCCCCTTTACTTGGGATCTTGAAGCACAGACTGGATAACCACTTGGAATCTGGTTCTTTCCAACTCTGAGATTCTGTATTACTTTAAATCAATAACTGGTTTTCCTAGTCATTCATCCAGCACCCTTCTCTCTCACAGAGGTTAAGAAAAGTTCTTTCTTTTTTTCTCATTCTACCTTGCCTTCCATTGTCTCCCTCCTCCATCCAAGTAAAACCAGTGGTTCCCAAGACTTAACCTTTTGTTAGGAACTTGGAAACAATGAATACAGCACCAGGATAGAGAAAATCTTTCCCAGAGGATAGCAATTAACAGAAATAACTCCACACCACTATTCACTTTTACTATACTTACTCAGTGTTGGCCACTTTATACCAACCCAAATCAAACTCTCCCAAGCTTTCAAAACTAAGGAAGTAGAGAGAAAAGGCACCTACTCAGAGACTGAGTAGAATTAAAGCCATCAAATGGTACTTCTTTCTTATTTCCATTTTAAGTGTTCTCTTGTGGAAGAATTTGAATTCCCCAAACTCACAGTCATAAGTTCCAACAGACATTGTATACAAAGCATGAGAAATCATGAAGGACAAAGACTTTTTCTTTTTTTTAAGGCATCCTCAATGAATGCATTGAAGTCATCATTTGTTTAGGCATGGATTTAGATTATACTCTCTCTTGGCTGTTAAAAATAACTCAATGTGATTTCACATTTGGAAACATATCTTTATTATTCCATTCTAGTACCTAGAGATTATATAGACCACATTGGTGAGGTCTGCTCCCTTCCTCCTCTCCACATGCTCCTGAGGACATTTCTCACATTATCCACCCCTCTGCCCAGTAGCCCAATGGGAGTGCTTCCTCTCTCTCTTGTCTGGAGTAAGGAGGGGGGCTCCCATACAGCTTGAGGGTTACAGTTTGGGCACTCTGTCTTAAGGTCTCTAAAAGGTTCACCATCACTGATATAGACCAACCTTTTTTTACATAAGACGAAATTAGGACTTTAGAGGTGATGTAACTATTCTAAGTTAGTGGGAGGCCTAAAATCTAATGGCCTTACCACTATTTCATCTTTCTCTTCTTTTTTCAGTCATCAATTATTTATATATAAATATCTAATATTTATATAAGTAACTTATATTATGTCATAATATGTAACATTAAAATATAATATATATGATTTGTTAAAATACATAATAAATTATAATAAATATGCTCATCCAAGAGAAACAAATTCTGATATTAGATATGTCCAAAAGTCTGTCTCATTATTTTTTTCCCTTTCCCATCCCACTTCTTCCTCTTTCCCAAGAAAACAGGTAATAGTATATAGATAATACATACATTATCTTATAATGTATATTTCCCTATTCATTTTATTGTTAAATGAGATTCATATTGCTTACACTAGAAAAATATTCATGAAGGAAATAAATTGAGGAATATAATGCTTCAATATACATTCAGATTCCAGCTGTTCCTTCAATGGTGATAGATATCCATTTTTGTCATGAGTCCCTTGGAGTTGTCCTGGTTCCTTGCTTTTTGAAAATAGCTGTCATTCACGGTTGATCATCATACATTATTGTATTTACTGTATACCACATTTTCCTGGTTTTGTTCACTTTAGTTTGCATCATTTCATATAAGTCTTTCCATCTCGTTTTTCTCTAAGACTTGTTCTGTAAAACACCAGTCAAACCAGTATGTAAAACTGAAAAATTAAATCATTCAATGGGTCATTTGGTCTACCTATGTAAACACTTCAAATGCCTTTAATTTTGTTGATATAAGAACCTACCCAGTAGCAATCTTTAATCTCATATGCAATTTAGAGATAGATGAGAAAGTTTTATGACACTGAGAGTTAAGGTGACTTTCCTACAATCTCTTACCAAATAAATATCAAAGGTAGGATGTTCACCAAACAGTTTCCATAACAAAATTCATCCACATCTCCATATCACTCTGCTTCTCTTGGTTTCATATAATGGTAAATAAACAGTTAAGCTTATTTTTTCCAATGAAATGGAAAGTGTTTAAACACCATGCAGACACAGTTTATAGGAGGTGATTAATCCCTCTCAGCTCCAACCAGCAGAGGCATTAGATTTCCAGAGCATCCTTCTCACTCCTGTCTCTGCCCTCCTTACTACCACCCCCTAAAAATACAATTCTATTTGGATCGAATTTTTGATTCTGGCCCTAAGTTTTGAGTCTCTGTGTGACTTTCTCAAAAAGGACTTTGTATTTGAGATGTCATTTCCTCTTAGGGTGTAAGATGTCCCTTGCTTATTGCCCTTCAGGACCCAGTGGAGGACACATCTTTTTAAGCCATCTAAGAATAAGGGAGAGAAAGCATTCCATTAGAGAGGAATTATGGTACAGTTGGGTAATAGATACATTTTATGAATGGAAAATAAATAAGTAAAGTTAATAAGTTGCAGTCTAGCTCTCACCACCTTTTAATGTGTAACATTACAGTGGTAATTACTTTGGCTTTCAATGCTAATTTATGGGAATTATTTCATTCCCTTTGCAGAGAATGAATAAATAACATGAGCCTGAACCTGCTGAGCCCTTGCACTGTTAGTTTATTTTACCCCCTGAAGTCCAGCAATTCCATTTTTCCCCTGGACCAATTACTTGTACTGGCAGTCATAGCAGTTTGTATCAGAAGCCTGATACTGCAATCCCAAATACCATCTGCATGTGCTGATAATATTGCATTATGGTCCTACCCAGAGAAACATTTATCAATTTGAACACTCTAAAGAAGGATATATGGTTGAAATTAAAGCCTCAAGAAGCTCAGAATCATAACAGAGGCACAGTCTTATTCTTTTGGGACTGAGCGACATTAAAAACACTATTTCCATAGATCATTCTACAGCATTTTGCCCCGATCACTTCAGCAGTACAATAGATTCATTAGCTGTATTGAAGAGTAGAACAGAGTTATTTGATATCAAAGCACTTGGTAGACAAAAAAATAACTTGTTTTCTTTCCTTCTCCCTGTTGCTGCCCCAGTCCTCTGCCTGTTTGTCTTTTTTGTTTTGAATAGAGAACACAATCTTTCAGTTGGGGACAACAGAATATTGTGAATGGTGAGGATCTTCCTCACCATTTGTAGATAACATACCTACAGGGTCTCACTTTTCACCAACTCTTTGATTCTTGTGTGCGTGTGCTGGTTCCCTATTTGAATGTAAGCACATTGAGGGCAGCAGCTATTTTCATCTTTCTTTGTAACTCGATTATTAGCCAAGTGTCTGGCAGTTAGAAAGCGTTTAATAAATGCTTGTTGACTGGCTATTACCCTTTGGGAAAGCTCTTATTCTTCTTTGGTAGATAGAAAGGGAATGCTCCTATTTGACTTACGTTTATCAAGGTGAAAATTACTAATTCATATGTTATATCATAAAATATTTTGAACTAGATATGAGTAGACCTGGGTTCTTGGATCTCCTTCTGTCACTTAACAGATGAAGGGAACAGGCTCAATGAAGTAAAGTTAGGGAGTTGGACTAGGTAGGGCATTTTTAACCTTGTTTGTGTTGTGCTCAGCTTTGGCAGCCTGATGAGGCCTTAGGGACACCTCAGAAAAATTTTTTTTGTTTCTGAAAAAAATGCTAAAAAAGTTAAAGAAAATAAAAATGTATTTTTCTATTTAAGTTCATAACCTCCCCACCCCAAAATCTTTCCATGGACCCCTGGTAGGTCCATGAGAACCCTGATGAAAAAGCCTTACCTTGATAGTCATTAGCACCCCTTCCTGTTCTTATGCCAAATTCATTCCAATTAGCACTTAAAAAAACAAACAAAAAAAAACCACCTTACCTCCTATCTTAGAACTGATAGTAAGTAAGAAGAACAGTAAGTGCTAGGCAATCTGGGTTAAGAGACTTGCCACACAGCTAGGAAGTGTCCAAGGTCACATTTGATCTCAGAACTTCCCACCTTGTGGCCTGACTATCTATCCACTGAGTCTCCTAGCGGTCCCTCTTTCTGGCACTTATCAAGCACCTTTGTATAAAATATTGTGCAGGGTACCAAAGACACAAATGCTAACTAAATAGGCCCTATCCTGAAAGAGAATATAGTCTTTTGTTTGGGGTTTATTTATTATTATTTTTATATTCTTTTTTCTTTAAATTTTGAGTTCTAAAATTTCTTCCCCTAACCCCTCCCTCAAATACTTGAGGAGACAGCAATATGATATCAATTGAAAATGTGAAATTATGTTGCCAAAGAAAGCAAAACAAAGAAAGTGAAAAAAAGTATATACTTCATTTTGCAGAGTTTCCTCCGTGAAGGTAGATAGTATTTTTAACCATGAGTCCTTTGGAATTATCTTTTGTCACTGTATTCATCTGAGTAGCTAAGACTTTTAGAGTTTATCATCATTATAATAATAATGTTACAGTGTCAATGATCTCAGAGTTGTACTCACTTCACTCTGTATCAATTCATGTAAGTCTTCTCAGGTTATTTTTTTTAACTCTTCTGTTCATCATTTCAACCATATACACAATTCATTTGGCTATTTTCCCACTGATAGGCAGCTCCTCAGCTTATATTCTCTTGCCACCACAAAAACTGCTGCTATATTATTTTCGTACATATACATTCTTTTCCTTTTCCTTAGATCTCTTTGGGTGGCTAATTTAGTAGTGGTGTTCCTGTGTCAAAGTGTATGCATAATTTTATAACCCTTTGGGAATAGTTCCAAATTGTTTTCCAAAATGGTTAGATCAGTTCACCACTCTACCGTATGTGTCCCAATTTTAACACATCCCCTGTAGATTTGCCATTTTCCTTTCCTATCAATGTTAGCCAATCTGATAGGTGTGGGGTCCTGCCTTCATATTGCTGTAATTCACATTTCAAAAATCATTCATGATTTGGAGCATTTTTACATATGACTACAAAGTTGTTGTTTTTTTTCCTGAAAAAGGCCTGCATTGACCACTTATCAATTGAAAATGGCTTTTATTTTTTATAAATTTGATTAAATTCCCTGTGTATTTGAGAAATAAGGTCTGTATCAGAGAAACTGTAACATTTTGATATTACTTCATTGTCTCTGGTATCTTTTAGCAAAATGTAGTCTTCCTGATTATTTCTTTTAATGAGGTTTATTTTTACTTTCACTTTGTCTGAAATCATGATTGCGACTCGTGCCTGTTTTTCTTCAACTGTGGTATAATTGATTCTGTTCTAGTCCCTTATATTAAATCTCTGTGTGTTTTGTAGTTGAAGTATGTTTAGTGTAGAAAAAATATTGTTGGATTCTGACTTCTAATTTGACCTACTATCTACTTCTTTTTTAACTGTATTGATCACACTCACAATTATGAATATTAACTTTGTATTTTTCACCTCATCCTATTTTATTATGTTTATCTTTTTCTCTCTATTTTTACCCTTTCCTTCTTCAAAAGCCTGTTTTCCTTCTTACCACTGCCTCCTTTAATTCATCCTTCCTTTTACCCTTTCTTTTATCCCTCTCCTGTTCTACTTCCCTGTTAGTTAAGATGAATTTCTATACTCAATTATCTTTCTCTCTGTCCATCTCTCTGTCTCTCTGTCTCTGTCTCTTTCTTCCTCTTTCTCTGTGTGCATCATTCTTTCTCATGCGTTTATTTTTTTTAGATCATCCAAACATCATTAACTTATACTTGTTCTCTATATCTATATATACTCTATCTAAAAGTCCTAGTAATAATAAAGTTCTTGGAACTTATTTTTGTCATCTTCCATATATGAATGTATACAATTTAATCGTATGTCTCTTATTATTTTTCATTTTTATGTTTTTATTTTGGCTGATGTATCTAATGTTCTCTTGCTTCTATTCATTTTACTATTCATTTTTTTCATGTTGGTTTTTCCAATATTAACCTGTTCATCATTTTTTACAGCAGAGTAGTATTCCATAATAATCATATGCCACAACTTATTTAGCCATTCCCTAATTGATGGGCATCCCTTCAATTTCTAGTACTTTGCTGCCACAAAAAAAGTGATGCTATACATACATATATATATATATTTCTAGTTCTTTGCCTGCCACAAAAAAAAGTGATGATATATATATACATACATACATATATATATATATATATATATATAT
>NC_058134.1:93447147-93467950 GCF_016433145.1 Gracilinanus agilis | reverse complement strand
ATATTATATTATATTATATTATATTATATTATATTATATTATATTATATTATATTATATTATATTATATTAATATATTTCTCAGATATATTACAGTGCAAATTCCCTTCCAATCCATATTACATATTGCCTCCAGGCAACTAAGTGGATCTGTGGAACCCTGGACTTGGAGTCAGGAAGACTTGAGTCATACATATGATCTCACATACTTACCAACTGTGTGATTACCAACTGGGCAATTCCATAACTATCATTTGCCTTATCATCTTCATATGTAAAGTGGAGACCATAATAGCACCTACTTCCTGGCACTGTTAGGAGGATCAAATGAAATATTTGTGAAGTGCTTAGCATAGTACCTGGCACATGGAAGGCGCTTAATAAATGTTGGTTTCTATCTTTCCTTCTTTTCCTAAATAGGATAAACTATATAACTAAGTTCCTTCTAATTCTCAAATTCTCTTAGTCCTGTCATTTTTTAGAAAGATTTCCTCTTCTGAATATAGCAACAGCTGTCTAGTAGGTCCCATACTGAAGAAATAATACTCAATCTCATCAGGGTTAGTCAAAAGATCAAACATATTTAAAGCTGTGGCTATAGGCAGAAACTAGTGATCCTTTTGACTATATCTAATCACCATAATCAGGTAATCATTTGTACTACTATAGTTCTTTGATCATAGGTTGAGTTGATTAAATTGACAGGACAAGTAATATTACATTGGTTATTCATCTTGTTCCAGCTTAGTTTCTTTGAAATATCTTTTCCACTTTATTAGCACTGCCATTGTAAGACTAGAGCCTGAAACAATGGGTCTAGGTCAGGGGTTGGCAACCTTTTTGTCCGTGAGAGCCATAAATGCCACATTTTTTAAAATGTAATTTTGTGAGAGCCATACAGTGCTCACAGTGTGAGCTCCTGTAACAGTGCCTGAAAAAAAAAATGACTTTATGGCTCCTACAGAAAGAGCCATATCTGGTCCTCAAAAGAGCCAGATATGGCTCGAGAGCCATACCTTGCTGACCCCTGGTCTAGGTAAAATCAGGTTAAGAGCAAATATGTAAATGAAAATGAACACCATGGACCCTAGCTCCAATAATGCAATAATTTCTCAGTTCTTTGACACATCAGACACATCATTGGGTTGACAGGAGGAAGTGAACAGGTAATTGAAAATTTTCTGGATAAGTAAAATCTTTGTAGGCTGAAAAAAATATTTTTAAACTTATCTCCTAGTTGTCAATGAAAGCAGAGTTCATAAGATCATAGGTTTATAATGTTAGAAGATAACTTAGAGATTATCTCACTCAACTTTCTTATTTTATTTTATGAGACCAAGAGTCAAGAAAAGTAATGTAACTCACAATTCAAGATTATACAGGTAACATAAAAAAGAAGCCAGATTCTGACTTGGATTTTCTGACAATCTTTTCAGGATTCGTAGTCTACCTTTTGTTTGTTCCCCTAAATCTGTTGCTTCTATTTCCAACTGAGTCCTTATTAGCTTTTCTAAGATCAAAAAAGTCATGTAGTCCAAGATGTTTGGTCTAAAACCTAACCAAGTAAGGCTGCTTTCAAAGCCCATCATTTATTTAATATTTCTTAGTAGTGAAAGGTGATTGACAGAATCCCCTCTGGGTTATACATATGTGCATATGTATGTATGTATGTATGTATGTATGTATCCTATAGCAAGAGACTTGTTACTGAAATGGCCTGATCTAAGGCAGAGTATATGGTTTTTTCATTCAAATGTCATCTATCACATCTTATCATTAGTACTTGTTTTTCCCCTATTTTTTTCTTTGCCAGTTCAATATGTCATCCACAGAGGCCCTCATCCAATTAAACAGTGCCAAAGGTGATGCAGAGTTCTTTTTGAGCAGTGTCTCTCTACAAGCATTCAGGGATCTGCACTGTTTGACCAAAAGCTTTGATAAGTGAAGTTTGTATCCCCAGTGTCCCCTTTAACTCTGATCAATGAACACTGAATCTAACTGGGGGACTGGGTTATGGTCCTGGTTACTGATTTTACTCTCTTTTTTTTCTCATGAATAGGAAGATTGCTGCCCTGTCTGATATTTTTGTTAATACACTTTTACAAGAATCTTTAAAAAGTGATCTCATTTCCCTGGAAACAGCTGAATAGACAGAAATGGGAAGATGTAACTGAAACCCTGATTTTGCTGTATCCCGAGTACTGTCCTCACTGCTTTGAGATTCCAAATAATAATGCTTCCAAACTACAGTAGCACCCTCAAGTGGTGATGCTGATCTCTGTCGCTGATTTCTGGGTACTTCTAGCCAGAACTTCCAAATAAACAGGGGTGCATTTGCATGGCTAGTTGAATCACACAAGTGATAGTAAAATGAAAATCTCTTAGTTTCTCTAGCCTAATAGGCTATATTCTGATATCATCAGAAACTAATCATATTATTCACAGAATGGATAGTGCCTGTATGAGAAAGGCAAAGAAAGGAGCAGAGGAGTCAAGTGAAACATGAGGCTCAAATATTGAAGGATTTATTAATCACCTTCTATGTGCAAGGCACACAGTATTTGGGAAAGAAAGACAAAATGAATAATGACTCTTGCCCTCGAAAAGCATACAAGAGATAATTAAATAGAAGATAATTTGAAAAGGAAGAGTGTTAATAGCTAGGAAAAGGAATGTTTGCTTGAAGGAATCACTACCAGAGCTGACCCTTTAAGGAAATTGAGAATTCTAAGAGGTGGGAGTAAGACCTGAGTACATTTTAGGCATGAGGAACTACAAAAGCAAAAACATTGAGGCAGGAGGTGAAATGATTAGATCAGGGAAACAAGAAGTGTGGATATTTGATCCTCACCGTCATATTGGGAAGTAGGATAAAGTGAAATAAGCCTGGCAAAGGAGGCTAGAGCAAGACTAGAAATAGTTTTAAATGCCAAAATAAGGAGCTTGTGTGTTATCCTGGAAGCAATAGGGAGACCTTGAAGATTTTTGAGCAGGAAAGTAACATGGTCTAACCTATACTTAGGAAGGTTATTTTGACAGCTGGATAGAAGATGGATCTGAGAGCAAAGAGACTGTTGAAAATATGTCTGCTCTGTATTGTCTCATTTTACCCAGTTTAAAAAAAACATAGCCATGACAGAGAGCCAAACAACTTAAAATATCTTACAAAATGAAAGGGAGAAAATTTACGACTTTCCCCCAACAGAGGTTTTTTTTTTTAATTTTTTTTATGAGACCCTAGAGAACAAGACAGTTGGCAGCAGATTCTCCTTGTGCAATCTGCTGACTTGTTGGCTTTTGACTTTGCTTCCCGATGAAATAGCGGGCTTCTTTTTGTTATTTAGACCTTTCTACCCCCAACCCTCACCCTACCACTGTCTTGATTCTGGTATTACAGTGGGGAAATCTAGATTTGATGCTCTTCTCTGTGGCATGCTTAGGCTTCCTCAGAGCTCGATATTCTTGTGGTAGCACTATCACCAACCAGTTATCATGTCTAGCTCTTCTGGCATTGTGAGTATTAGAATTATTGTTTTGCTTTGTTTGTGCGTTTGTGTGTGGTGTTGTGTGTCTGTGACACAGAGAGAGAATGAGAGAGAGAGAGAGAGAGAGAGAGAGAGAGAGAGAGAGAGAGAGAGAGAGAGAGAAGGAATTCTCTACTGTGTATATGTATGAAAAGTGTAGAATCTGGAATTGTGATTTCTTTGGTGCAGAGAATACTATGTGAAGAATCACTCTCAATAATTTAGATAAGCAACTGTCACTGTAATTTCTAATCCCTGAAATTTGACTGATATACTAATATATTAAGGGCCTTACTTAGGGTCACAATGTATGAGTCAGAGTCCTATTTCAACTTAGATATTCTTTATTCATAGGCCAGCTCCATCAACTATGCCACATTGACTCTCAGAACTGAAAAGCTATAACCCAAACTGGGATTGTTACTTGGGTCAAATCTACACATTTTTCCAGTAGTCAAAAACCTGACGTGAAAAATAGTGACTGTGTCTCTGGTTAGAAAGCAGAAATCACTTTTTTCCCAAGTTGAAGTTGAAGCAAGGAAGAGGTGGTATCCCAGACTATGTCTTTTCAATCTACACATACCCTAGTCAAGTTTTACAGTTCCCTATTCCCAGAAGGTTGATCCTAAAATATTATATGGTTGAGTTCTAATACTGCTGCTGCCATCATGTCTTCCTGGCCTTGATTCACTGTTTTTTTGTGTGTTTTGTTTTGTTTTTTGCTCCCAGCAAGGAAGAGCATGGCTAATAGTCATCCTCTTCTTCCCACTTCTATTGTTCCTTCTCTTTCCCTTTTCTTCACTGAACTATCAGCACTCTTATTCTCCTATAGAGAATGATCACACAATAAGACTCTTGGGAAATTATAACTGTCTCTTCATCAAACAAAAATTGATTTCTCCTGTCCTAGTCCACTAAATGTCAGTGTCACTGTCAGTGATACCCCCTTCCTATCTTCTTATCCTTGATTTCCTCAAAACCAAGAAGTGAAATAGATAGTCAGGGATGTATTGATATCATAATTGAGAGTCCAAGACATGTACATAAACAAGTGAATCTCTGGGTTGTATATGGCCAGAATAGCTATGGAAGAGTGGTGTCAGCAAGCCACTGACCAGCTTTGCAACACATGTAATCACATCCGTTCTGTGGGCTCACCCTTCTGTCCTCCTGCTTTATTCCTACTTGCCCAGATTTAAAATTTCTTGTGACTCTGGTAAACTAACAGTCAGATTTGCAAACCCTTTATTTGCCCCACTGAGAAATGGTAAGGAGAGAGGAAGGGCACAAAATCTACCTGTGAAGAGGTAATATAGTGTACTGGGGAGGACTTCAGTTGGAGTAAGAAAGACAGAATCCCACTTCCGATAGTAGCTAGAGAGATTCTAGGCAAATCATTTAGAGCCTCAGAGTTCTTATCTGTCATATGGAGATAACAATACCTGTAGTGCTGACCTTAAAGCCTATTGTCAGTTTCAAGTGAGATAACGTGTGAAAAACTTTCTATAAACTATTATTATCTATCTGCTCCCCTCAAGCCCACAAATCACTTTATATCCTGTACATGATTTGAAATAATAAAATCTTGGTTAGCATTTAGAGACTAGAAGTGATACCGTAAGTGAATTTTTTCCCCAAGTCTTCATAAGACAACTTGGAGAAATAAATGACTTGGCCGAGGCCAGTGGCAGAGCAAGAACTCCTGCTGTCTATGTATATATATATATTTTTTTTCTCTTCCGACTTTCAACCCTAGCTCTCCCTATTAATAGCAATTTGGTCACTTTTTGGAGCAAATAATTTATGTCCCCAGGAGATTGTCTTTTAAAACACAATTAAATTTCCTCAGGCCAGTAGAACCACATGACTGTGTTCTCTTTACCCATATGCTCAGATCTGAACATCCATATGCTTTCTTCCACTCTTCCCTGGAAGTGAAATGCCTCATGCTGTGTGTACCTAGAACTCTACAGGTACAAGATGCATTGGGTAGCTGACCTGGAATCTTAGCCAAATGCTCTTTGGTGGGGAAGCATGCAAAAATCAACAAGGAATCCCAAAGGGGCCAGGACAACAGGACTATGCTTCCAAATTAAAAACAAAACAAAAGTGTTGCTTCTTTTCTCTCTTTTAACATGAATCCCTGTAAATAACTTTCCTATATGTGGAAGTAAGAATGAGAAGGGCAGCAGACTCTGCTGAGGGGGAGTAATGATGATGAATGATGTAGTTTAATTTTCTTCTATCATCTACAAATCCCTGTTTATATCTTTCTCCAGAAGGTGTCAGTATGGCTCAGCAGCCCAAAAGGTTCACATTGAATGCTGTCTGCAGGAATAATCAGTTTATACATAACAGAGACAAACCTCAGGAAATAAGGAGTGAATATTATACTCCTTTTGGCAAACTGTCCATTAGAGTTCTTGAGTCTTCACTGTAACATGTGTAGCTTGATTCGTCAGAAAATAAATATGTGCATGCCATGGAGAGTAGAATTTTTGAGAATTAAAAAATGCATTTATAAAAACTACTATTAAAAACTGTCCCTCACAACAGTGATAGTTGTCTCCCTTTCTGACTTCCACTGCTGAAACCTAGACAACATGTAACCTTGGCTAATCTTCCTGGGAGTTATTTGTATCCATTCAATTTATATCCATTCATTCATTCATGTATTCAACAAATAGATTTTTGAATGTGCTCATTTAGTAGCTACTGAATTAGTACCTACTCTGCACATACATAGCATTATATCATTCATGCTTGGCACAATGAATTAAGTAAACAAGGGAAGTATGTAAGAAAATAATGTAAGGTGTAAGAAAATAATAGATCAGACAGGTTTTAAAAAGCGTAAAATATAAGTGAAAAAAATAGAAGATAAAATAGCCACACAAGACAACCCATGATTCAGTGTCAAATCAGTACAGATAGTATTTCCTTTAGGAGTTCAGAGGAGGAGAAGCTCCCTCTGGGCTACAGACAACCAGCATAGATGCTAAATCTTCTTTTCCCAAATCTCAGGTCAGATCTACATATCCCAATCCAATTAGAGTTGCTAATTGAGTTGTTTCCAGGGCCAAGAAACTCATATTTTCCCTGAAGACAAAAGAAGGCAGCACAGTATCATAGAATATGCCCTAGATTTGGAATCAGATGACCTAGGTTTGCATCTTGTCACTCACACTTAATACATATGTGTCCATGGACAAGTTACTTAATTTCTTCAAGCCTCATTTTTCTCATCTATGAAATGGGGATAATATATCTACTATCTCAGAATTGTTATAAGGAAAACAATTTCTAATTCTTAAAGCATATACTGCATTTTCTCATGGTATATAGCACAGAATCTCCCTAAGGAATTTGTACTGTATGTCTTGGGTAGTTGTGCCTGTGCATTGCCATAGCCTAAGAAGACCAAAGGAAGAGGGTGAGAATAGCTAGTCTCCAATGTATTTGTCTAAGCTGGTGTTGGTGAACCTGTTAAGAAAATTTTTTCTTTACTAAAATCAATGGAGAGTTAAGTGAGATTGTTGTAGGAGAAAGTAATGGAAATGATAAGCAAGGTTCAGTGGAGGGAGTAGTGGTTTTGGAACCAAAGGTACTTTCATCTCCCAACTCTGCCATTTAACTCCTTGCATATATGAATTTAGACAAGTCATTTAACCTCTCTGAGTCTCAGTTCCTTATGTGGCAAATGATTGGACAAGATACCTACTGAGGTCCCCCTGAGCACCAAAGGAATGGTCCTGTGGTTTAACCACTATACATGATCATTCTTGATGGGCTAAAGAGAGTACATAAAATCTCATTTGATTTTAGCCAGAAGAAAGAATCAAAAGGTATGTGGGATATGATCATTATCTGCTTCCCAAAGGAAGGAGATCTTAACCAGTTAACATCTTCATATGGAGGATTTTTTAAAAAATCACTCAGTGAGGATGGATATTAGAATGAATAGCTTCTAAGATCCCTTCAAACTCTAGGACTATATGGGCCCATGGACATTTGGCACCCTCATTTTATTTCATTTTATTTTTTTTAAATATTTTTCCATGGTTACATGATTCATGTTCTTTCCCTCCCCCCCAAAAGCTCCCCTCACCCTCCCCATAGCCGATGCGCAATTCCACTGGGTTTTATATGTATCATTGATCAAGACCTATTTCCATATTATTGATATTTGCACTAGGGTGATCTTTTAGAGTCTACATCCAAAATCATACCCCCATCAATCCATGTGTTCAAGCAGTTGTTTTTCTTCTGTTTTTACTCTCATAGTTCTTCCTCTGAATGTAGCTAGTTTTCTTTCTCATAAGTCCCTCAGCCTTGCTCTGGATTCTTGCATTGCTGCTAGTAGAGAAGTCCATTATGGTACCACAGTGTATCAGTCTCTGTGTATAATGTTCTCCTGGATCTACTCCTTTCACTCTGCATCAATTCCTGGAGGTCATTCCAGTTCACATGGAATTCCTCCAGTTCATTATTCCTTTGAGCGCAATAGTATTTCATCACCAGCATATACCACAATTTGTTCAGCCATTTCCCAATTGAAGGATATCCCTTCATTTTCCAATTTTTTGCCACCACAAAGAGTGTAGCTATAAATATTATTTAAAAGTCTTTTCCCCTATGATCTCTTTAGGTTATAAACCCAGTAGTGGTGTGGCTGGATCTAAGGGCAGACAGTCTTTTAAAGCCCTTTGGGAAAAGTTCAAAATTGGCATCCTCATTTTAACAAAACATATTAAGAGGAAATTAAGGGCAGCTAAGAGTCTCAGTGGATAGAGCACCAGACCTGGAGACATGAGATGACTTTAGACACTTCCTAGCTATGTGACCCTGGATAAATCATTTAATCCCCCTTATCTTACCACTCTTTTGTCTTGCAACCAATACTTAGTATTCATCCTAAGACAGAAGGTAAGGGTTTTTGCAAATAAAAAAAAAGAAATAAATAAAAGAAATATGATGTAGTTCAAAGTACATTCGATTTTGGAGTAAGAAAACAAAGATTGAAGACCTGATTCTACCACTTTTAACTGTGGTCTTGGTCAAGCCACTGAAATCTTTGGACTCTCAGTTTCCTCATGTATAAAAAGGAGAGGATAAATCTTGTTCTGCTCATCTCTCAGAATTATTGAGAGGACTGAAAAATGGAAATATCTTGAAAATCATAAAGCACTGGGCATATGTAATGATCTTTTTTTCAGTTTTTTAGCATCACAGAGATAGGAGTCCTGATTACATACACACTGAGAGTCCAAAGAAGACAACATCTAAATCTTTAGGTCCTATTTATGGGAAGGCAAGTTCATATGGAATGATATAGTCTGGGATTCCTGGATTTCCAGTGGGAAGCAAGAAGGGACAATGTGCCTGACAGAGGCTCCATAATGGGGAAAAGGAAACTGCTACTGCCAAGCTCTAGAACATAACATTAGCCTACTATTTTCCTGCTATATTTTGTTCCAAGTGAGATGGTCAACTAATCATTTGGTAAGATGAACTAAATGAGTTAATATTTTCACAGAACTTTCAGGTCTTAAAAGCATTGTTTAAATGATGATTTATTTTGCATTTTAGGTATTGTGCAATGATAGGTAGATGAAATAATAGTGATTATGGGTATTTTCAGTTGAAGATTGATTTAATGGGAAGCAGAGACCTAGAAGCCCAGTCCAAGGAATAAGTGTGATCCACCTTATCTTAATGGAACTGACGGGCTCTTTTGATGTTTATTGGGGAGTAACAGAAATTGAGTGAAGGCTTTCAAAACCCATTTAGAGAGAGCACTTATTTGCCTGGGAACATTTATAAATGAACAATAAATTTAAAATTAGGTCTTGTTTTGGAGTTTGTTATAATTTATTTTTAAAACGCATGGGTTGAGATGATGTAAGGGGGGTGTGGGACATGCTTGAAGTTCTAATGGATTTAGTAAGTGAACAATAATTTGGGTTCACTTGTCAAACAAAACAGAAATACCAAGCAATTGTTTGAAGGATCAATTTTGTTCAAGGTTAGGGGACAGAGGGCAAATTGCTAAGAATTTGTTTGCTGTTAGTAGTAAAGGCAAACCCATTTTTATTTCCTTAATGGGAAGGGAATGATAAAAGGCATGACTGACATTGCACAATAAATGGAATAAATAGGATGAATGAACCTCCCATTAGGTTTTACTACTCTCAGCTCAATGTTTCATCTCCTTAAAAATAAATAGAATAGCAATAAGAAAATAGTCATTGGTTCTTTTCTCTCTGAATTTTTTTAACTTCATGGTTATCTTTCTACCATGCTTCCTGGGTATGCCTTACTCCAACCTTCCACCCTTTGCTTTGGGAAAAGAAATTAAATCATTACTGCCCTAGCTTCTGAAAAGAACCTGTCAGTTGCACTCACCAGCTTGTGACTTCTCTGATCTAAATGCCTTTTCCTGCACACAATTCTTTTATGAAAGCCTTTGCTCCTACATTAGAATGTAAACTCCTTTAGGGAAAGGACCATGTTTCTTTTGCATTCTTATTCTGAGGGTTAAGTCAGTGCCTAACATAGAATAAGTACTTAATATATTTTTTTTCATTTTCTCATCTTTCAATTTCAGTGGTTTTTAATTCAACAAAAGGATTTTTATTAACCATATTATTTTAAATCCATTATTTTTTGCTTCTAAAATCATTCCTTTATTAATGTACTAAATTAACTCATTTATGTACTTATACTGATTCCATTAGCCAAATTGCAGTCAGCCTAGCCAAATTGAGCTGATTGTCTCACTTGAATCATATCAAATATTAGGACTTAACCATTAATTGATGGGTCTTTTGTTGTGAAAATAATCCAGTTTAGGAGCCATATATAATATACCAGAGAATCATAAGCCAGAAACAAACTCTAAAGAACTTACAATATAACTGAAGATAAAAGAAGTAAAATAGCCACACAAGATTAAGTACCAAATTAGTACAAAAAGTATTTCCTATGGGAGTTCAGAGGAGAAGGAGCTGCCTCTGGGTTAGAGACCCAACACAGATGCTAAATATTCTTTCCTCACATTTCAAGTCAGAATTACACATCCCAGTCCAATTAGAAAGCCTCTTATGACAAGATATAGACATATCAATGCAGTCAAATAGCCTTTAATGAAGGCAAACAAACAAACAAACATCCCACTAACTTGCATGGCTACTGATGGTAGAATCAGAGCTGTTGCCCTTGTATTTAGAGGACAGTACATTATATTTAATTCATTTGTTTCAAGGAAAGCACATATAATGAGACAGGGTCTTAATTCTATTGATATTTTAGTCCAAAAGATACATTTCCTTTTTAATCTATTTATTTTTAGCTGTCACTCTTCATAAATTAGGCATTATTATGGATGGGCTTACAGCCAAGTTTGAACAGTTACCACAGTTAAACTAGGAACGTTTTTTTCTTCTATACAAATGGAGAAAAATTGTGGGTCCTCAAAACAAATAGTCCAAATCAGAGCCTATAACAGAACAAAAGTATTATTTGAATTTTTAATAGATTGAAATATAACTAATTGTGCTCCAGAAGAACATTTTTCAATGCTTTGGACTATAGTATAGTGACATCTGAAACTACATCAAGATTCCTGAAACCTTATAAACTAAATATGCTACTTAACACATAATTTAATTCAACATTTGTTACATTTTTCAATGTAATGGGAACAGTGAGGCACAGTGCTAAGAAAGGGGATATAAAAGCTTAGTAAGATTGTTTCTACCCTTGAGTGTACAACAGAAGATTTAAGAAATATATGCGAAGAAGTGGTTCAAATTAGACAGTGAAAATGCATAGTAAAGGTACAGTGCCATGAGAATTCAGAGGCAGGAAAGAAAACTAGACCTGGAGGTAGAACCAGGAAATACTACATGAAGCCTTCTTCATTTTGAATTTTGGCATTTTGAACTGTAGGAATAGAAGAGAGGGGAAAGAATACCACTGTAAGCTAAAGCTACAGTATGAGCAAAGGAACAGAAATTTTAAAAAAGTAAAAGAAAGGACATGTTAGAGAGATAGCAAATAGGCCTATTTTTTCTGGAATAATTGATTTGATTACAATGAATTAATAACTTTACTTCAATACAATGATGGAATGAAGGTGAGACAGCCTTTATGAATGGAAAGATTTTAATACAATAATATTAATAATAAATAATTTAATAATACCATATATTAACTATAATAGCTAACATATTGCACTTAAAATTTTGTAAACCATTTTAATATAAATACAGAATCTCATTATTATAACTGGTTAGTACCTCTGTTAAAAAGCTGTAGTTATTTCATATAGATTCAGCAATAAACTGATGCATATATTCATGGTTTCATGTTGAAATAATCTCATTTGTAAATCTGGCATAATCCAAAGCAAAGCTTGCTTCAAGTTTTAGAGATGATGAGAGCTAATTTTATTATATTATTTGTGTTGAGTTTTTTAAGCTTTGTTCTTTTTTTAAAAATTAAAACATTTTAAATGTGTTTACTCATTTTAGCTCAAGAAGTAATTTTTTGAAAAAAAATACATTCATGTTTTATTAAGGTTCTAAATTTAAGATGCTTCACATATAGATTTAACCTGGAAAAATCTTTTGGGGCCATCTCTTTTTCAGTTGAGAAAATTGCTGCTCACATAGATTGTGACTTGCCCAAGGTTTTTACTTACCATTATACATAGATAATGTAAATTAGAACATTTGAACCTAGGTCCTCTGACACTAAATTCTCTACTTTCTCCATTGAACATTGGTCCTATCTTGCCAATGTATGAAGTTCAATTTTAGCATATATATTGCATATGACATCTACATGAGGCTTTTATATCCTAGTAGAGAACTGAGCCAACAACAAAATAAAACTATATGCATGTCATATAGTAGACAGAATTATATGTGAATCTAAAACAGACTTTTTTCTCAGCTTCCTGAGGCACTTATTCAGTTGATCCTTTTGGTATATAGGGCAAGTATAACTTAAATAATCAGATTCTTGGTGGAGAACTTCAAAGTTTGGAGAAGTTAGAAGTGCCAAATTAATGAATATGGAATTTCAAATGAGAAAGTGCAGTTATAAGACTTTCTCATTTCTTTTCTTGGGAAATAAAATGGAGGTAAACTGCATGACATAATTCTTTTCTATATATGAGAAAAGCTCATAGCTAATATAAATCATGCTTAGGCAGGCTGAACTGGATATAGCTTTCAGCATTACCTACAATGCTTAGCTTGCATGTAGGCCAAAATGTCCTGGAATTATCATTTTAAAAAGACTACCTGCCATATTTTGGAGCATCTAAGTGATCTCAATGACCTAGCAGTGAATTAGGTGGATTGTGTCCAGGGGAAATAAGTGACAACAAGAACAAAACCAACAGAAAAAGCTTTATTACAGAGAGATATGATCATATGAAATGAGAGAGAAAAATGGCCTGTTAGGCATTTGGCTATAAACAGTGCTAGGAGAAATCAAATCTTTATAGTAAATAGCCTATAAAAAAGGTTTTTCAAAATGACTTCTCATTTATTGTGTCCTTCTCAACCACTGATGCCTATCAAATAATCAGGTATGAAAAGTAGATTTAATAAGAAGTAGTTAGGAATATTCAACTTTCATGGTGGGTAAAGGCAGTTATTGAAATTTTCCTCTATGTTCAAATAATCTAAGTATCTTTAGAGGTCCATTGGAAGATCTTTTTATATGCAAAATATTTTACTCCTCTCTTCAGGACTATTTTATGATGATTGGGGAAAATATGTTTTAAGTTGAAGTTAGAGGTAATAATTTTAATAGCTAAAATGTATGTATTACTTTAAATTTTGCAAAGCATATTCTGAACATCATCTCATTTGAACCTCACAAAAACCCTATGGGGTAGGTATAATAGGTACTCCACCCCTATTTTATTAATGAGAGGAACTGGAGGCTCAGAGACCTTAAGACCTTTGCAAATAGTAAAGCAGCCATAAAACCTCAAAAGCAGTATTTGAATTCAAGTTGCTCTTGAATCCATGTTCCAAATTCTTTCTTTCCATCACACTGTATATGAAAAGGGGTAGTATGGGCGGGGAGTGGGAGGTAGGGTTGACTGTGATTAATGATGTGCCGTGAGCATTAAATTTCATGCTGTGAATTTCTGGAAGACCTTATCCTTTTTATTTAAATTTGATTACAGAACAAAGCACTGTTCCTGCTTAAAATAATAACCAATTTGCTGATTTTCTGGATGTAACCTCAAGGCTCCTAAAGATTTGTGATTTTTATTTAGCCTCAGTAAATCTTGTATGTTTATGTAACTTAAAACACTAAGGCCAGGTCATTTTAAAGGAGATCACAGGAAGCCTTTGTGTGTTATAGACATGAGTCACATATTTCTGTTGTTGGTTAGTGGAATTTCTAAATAGACCTTTCTATCAACTGATAAGTTTTCTTTGGATATTCATATTTTTGTTATTCTTTGAAAATATGATTTTTCTAGTGAATGATTTTCATTACTTTTGGGTGGTGCCCTATGGACAGATACTTGTTCTCTCATCCTTACTTTTATTTTCATTCATTTACCCTTTATTCTAGTTCACTGGGTTGTTTTAAATTAGCAATTTTTCAAACTTTAAACTTGAAATTTGAAAATGAATATTATTTTTTGTTTTTGAATTTATATTCCAAAATGTGTCTCAAATACTTTCCCTATCGTTTCTGCTATTGTTGTTGATCCTTTCTATCCTACTTCCTCATGGAAATGATGTCAATAGAGAAGTATTTGAACAACTTAGTAGTAAATCATAAGTTTGAGTAAATGGGAGATTCAGAACAGAAGAATTCAATGGGAAGAACGACTTGGATGAGTGTAATAAACAGTGTTTTCCTATTGCCACTGAAAATAAATTACTATTGCACATATTATGGACATAGATTTTAGACAGTATATAGCCATTTGTTGTAAGTAATAGTGTTATAACTGAGTCGGTACACTTTTATACTATATATAATGTCACTTACATAGTAAGCATTTTCTATGTATGCATATTTCCAAGTGTCACTTTAAACCTTGATATTTAGTTAAATGTCAGACTCTTTCAGCTTCAGGGAGATCAGCATGAAATTTCTTTCAAGACTGTTAGGAAAGGCACCAGGTGTCCTTCCTCCATCCAGAGGGGATCTAGTGAGAATGGAAAGTAGAGGTTTTCTTTTCATCTATATATGATGACCTTTTAAAATCCTGCTTTGAAAGCATAAACAATAAAGTAAATTTGAAAAAAATACTTTCCTCACCTTCTACGCTTTAGAAGCTGTCAGTATGTTAGATATCTTTAGCCAATAAGTGAACTTCATTGCTTTTTAACAATTGTTAAATTTATTTTTAAACTTGTGAAACAGCTTTAAAAAGAAATGTTTCCAGTTCTCTTGCAAGATGAAAGCTGTAAAAGGAAATGCTAGGTCATAAATAGTAAGATTGCAAGTTAAGGATAATAATAATAACACATTTTGTATATCATTGAAATATTTTCCTCACAACAACCTTGGAGGTATAGTTGAGGAAACTAAAACCTAACCATAGAGATGAAGTGACTTGTTCAAAGTCACAAAGATTAAAGTCTCAGAGACTGGATTCCAACCCATATTTTTCAAGACTACTATCTTTTCATATATGTTAAATACACTTATTAGCTACATGGATTTTGGATAATGAGATGGGATTGATTAGAGAAGTGTTAGTTCCACCTCTAGTTCTAGGAACTATTATCCATCAACACAGAAGATTCAGTAGCTTCCTTTCCAAGCCCAGGAATGCAGGACAGTTTCTCCATCCAAGTTAAACAAGTGATCCATTGCATTTCTAGTACCCAGGGCCCAGACATTGAATGTGTAGGTTCAGTCTACACCTGACTTAGTCTAAGAAAAGATTAGTGACCCAAGGGTATAGTTTTATCCATGGCATCTCAGTTTCTGTCTTTTCTTAAAAACATAAAGTTAGTTGTTATAGAAACTAAAGAAAAACAGACCCACTACTTCCAAGATTAATTTACAAAGCCTTACCCACTGGAACCTATTTGTGAGGGTAGGTGGGTTCAGTAGGAAATAGTTATGCTACAGAAGAGAATTGCCTGACTTGGAACTCAACCAAAAGTTGCACGCTTTCCTTCCTTACAAAGTAAAGGTGAAGGCAAGTCCACAGACTAGGTTCAGAACCTTGGAGAGGGCACTATGCATGCTTTTTAACTAATGAAGCCAAGCAGGAGGAGTATTGGATAAACCCAAAAAGCCTTCCTAGGAAAAAGAGAAAGAAGGAAGGGGGAAGGAAAAAAAAAGAACAGAAAAAAGGCATAAAAATAAAAAAAAGATCCATGAAGAGGAACACAGGAAGGAGAGAGAGAGGAGAGAGAGAAGAGGTGAAGAGAAGCTGAAGAGGTAGGGAGAGGGAGGAAGGAAGGAGAAGAGAATACACACCAAGTCAACCTAGGTATTTTACTTAGATTCTTATATTGCTATTGAAACTTGCAAAGGAGAATAGTTTGAGTTTATTTCCACACAGGGGCGCTGAAGCACGTTTTAATGCAGCAAAATGAATGAATACAAAAACCCTGAAAGGTGGAATGCACTTGCTTTCTTTTACTCCTCATTTGTGATATAAGCTTCTTAAAAGTTATTGGTCCCCCACATCTTAGTCCATACTCTTCCTATGTGGTGGATGGAAATGGACGTTAGCTAAAGCATTATTTTGTGTTAAAAACGTAGTGGATAGTATAATATTGTCTCAAAATATTATCCTGGCCTTACTCTCTCAGCATATAGCACTTAACAAGAATCGCTTAATTTTCTTCCCTTTTTCTTTTCTGGGAAAAGGAAAGATAAGTTAAGACTTTGTTAGCAGCATAGCTTGGTTTATGAGTAACCTCTCTATAAGCTTGCTGGTTATGACTTCTTCCTTACAGTGATCTTTCCTATGGTTCTGCCCCATCTACTTTTCAGCGAATCTTACCTCTTCCCTCCGTAAAATTGGCTGTTTTTGTTGCTGCTATAAGTTTCACTATAAAATCCCGAGGGGAAAAAAAAAAACAAATAAACGAGGAGGAGCACCTAGACTGGCAGAAAAAAGGAATGAACAAGGAGAGGGGAGAGGAATAATAGGGAAGAAAAGCAACGTGCTTTGAATGTGGGCTCCTAGTTCAGTTTTGCTTCCACCTATTCTGAGTTTCCCACCGCCCTCTTCCCCAAATTCATATCTCCCTCCCTTACACGCATGCTTTCAGCAACCTCTGCTACTATCTGTACACTATTGGTATGCGCCCTCCGAATGTGGACGAAGCTGCCCAATCCCTGAGCGGCCCTGAAAGCTATCCCCCAGGAGCTGCTTCTTTGGTCCCTTGACCCTACCGCACCCTTCCCAAGCTGTTTCTCTCTTCCTCTTGCCTTGTGTTCGCTTCTCTTACTGAATCCCAAGCCACCAGGCGCCATTATCCCAGCAGAGATTGGGGGGGTGGGGGGTGGTAAGGGAGATTTTCAGGGAGGGCTTGGGGGAGAAGAAAGGATTAGAAAGGGTGTGAGAAGTAGGGGAAGGAAGTCAAGGCAGACTCCACGGGGAGAGGTTGTGGGGGACCTAAAAGGAGGAGGAAGAGGGTGAAGACTGGCTTTGGATGTTTTCTGGTCTCTAGATGGTGCCAAATTTCTTGGATCTCGGGCATTTTCCCTCCCTTATTCTGCCCCCTCCCCTTTGATTAGGGCACTTGCAACGGGATAGGAAGAGGAAAAAAAAACAAACACATATCCATCAGCAACCCCCCCCCCTCCTTGTTTAGATGTGCTGAGAGAGAGAGAGAGAGAGAGAGAGAGAGAGAGAGAGAGAGAGAGAGAGAGAGAGAAGCCCAGCGGTGACTTCAGTGTGGAATGCTGTAGGGAGCAGCAACAGCCTCCTGATTTTTCTTTTTCCTGGGGGGTGGGGGGAGGGGGGAGGGAGGTAGTCAGAGAGAAAGACAAGAAAAAACAAAAAAGAAAAAGCTATAGAGCGATTGACTGATGGCTTCGCTCTACCAGAGATTCACAGGCAAGATCAACACCTCTCGGTCTTTCCCGATCCCCCCGGAGGCAAGTCATCTTCTAGGTGGCCAGGGCACTGAGGAAGAGAACAGTGGGGCTGCGGGTAAAAACCCCCGGCCCCCAGTGCCGCCGGCACCCCAAGACCATGGCGCAGGCGGCCGGCCGCGGTTCCAGTACCAGCCCCGGAATGACTGTGAAGAGGAAGATGTAAGACTATCTTTCTTTGTTGGTGACTGTGGCGGTGGTGGTGGTGGCGGTGGCTTTTGAAAAGCTAGCTTACGATATACGTTTTCTGGGAGTACCTTCTTGATAATCTTTAAACCAACCTTCTCTCCTTCCTCCTTCCCTCCCCCCTTCCTTCCTTCTCCCTCTCCCTCCTCCCTCTTCCCCTCCCCGGAGCTCCCACAAATGTCATCCTTGTACTGAATATCGGTCATCCCCTTCCCAGGCAATGGGTCCCTGGCAGTGACATCGGCCAGGAGTTTGGGTAATATGTGTTTGCTTTTCCGGCACTCTCATGAGCCCTGGGATGAGTTACTAGGTTTATTTTGTTTGTTTTTCTTTAAACTGTATCAGTATAGCCCTTTGGAGGGAGGCCACGGCTCTGTCTCTGCGTTTAAGTTTGGCGTGTGTGTGTGTGTGTGTGTGTGTGTGTGTGTGTGTGTGTGTGTTTCCTCCCTTTTTTTATCTCACAGATAATAAAGTCGTGGACTCTGATTTTTCCGCCTTCTTCCTCTGTTCCCCTCTCCCTCGTACCCATTTTACTCCTTGAACACAATATCCCATTCTCCTACTCACTTCTTTCAGATGATGCTGGTGTCTAGAAGTTTTGCTTTATTTTATTATTATTTTTAAGTGACCAGTGTTTATTATTCTCGGGACCACAAGGTTCTAACCACTCTTGCCCCATCTGATGTCCCAGAGCTCGACGAGCGCTCTGCAGATAGCTTTTACCTCTGTTACTCATTCCCTTTCTTTGCCTTGGACCGACAACTCAATATTAGACAGTATTAAGTGAAAACTTCTCCTCTTGCACGTTTCCGCGGTTTCAAAGGTTGGATTTGCATATTGCCTTAGTAACGAATGACTCACGCAGGGCACTTGCTGCTGTCCCTGCTGCTGGGTTTGATAGATTTGAAGAGTTAAACCACCTTGCATCGATCCCTTCCAGTGCTTTGATGGGGTGTGTGTGATGGAGTTGGAGGGAGGGGGTGTTTGTGCTTCCGAGGGAGGAGGAGGAGGAGGAGAAGGAGGAACGGCATGCATCTTTTTTTCTGATTCTTCTTTTATTTGGGGAGGAAAAAGATAGTCCAGAGAATCCATCAAACATGCTAGTCCAGCTGCGGGTCAGCTAAGACTGTGGAACAACTCAAGCTATATTTTTTCAGTGTGAGGTGTTGCATTATGTTATCTGTGCGTATTTTTTCTTTCTCTCCCATCCTGTACCTTTATGTTGGCCAGAGATCACAGAATTACACAGAAAGCCCCTAAGCTAATCTCCCCAAAGTCATACTATCACCCTCCAGATTCCCTATAGAGACAACCAAAGCACTTCCTGCTACCAGAAGTTTCAGGTTTAGCATTGCAATTGGTCTCGTTTTAAGTGTCCATTCGTGGTAGTTTACTGGGGGCCCTCACAACAGGGCCTAGATAGTTCTTGAAAAGTGGGCCCCTTTAAGACACTTCTAGAGGTCTGGGTTTTGCTTGGTGCTTAAAAAGTTAAGGTAATTCTCTTCAAGGAAGGTTGAAGTAGTGTTGTTATTGTTGTTGTTGTTCTTGTTTGAGGTCCAAGTGTGAGCATTCAAAAATATTATTTTATATGTATGAGAAATATATATATATATATACGTACATAATATAAGCTCCAATCTTGCATAAGAATTCTCTTTTGGATCATTTCCCATAGCCCTTCATTAAAAGAGACGTCTCTCCCCCTGGCTAGCAGCGTCCTGAGGGATGTGAACGAGTTCTTAGTCATTTGGGTCGCTGGCTAACTGCCCTTGAAGAAAGGGGTGAGGGAGTAGTGGGTGGAGAAAGTAAGGGATTAAAGATAACGGCTGTTTGGCTGGGATGGGGAGGTAGAAGGGGAGGAGGTAACTGAGCTGCAATGCAGACAGATTTCTCCGTAGACGCTCGTTTTCTTCAGTCTGGCTTAAATCTGGAACTATATTGCCAGAGCCAGGAACGTGTGACAGGCACCAAGAAAGAAGGAGCCTTTGTGAAATTTCACCCTTATAGACTCTAGGTGTCGCTAGGACAAAGCAAAGGCATGAGATTCTGGATTTTATATCAGACATTTTCTCAACCCTGATTTTCTTTTCTTCTGATTTAAAAAAAAAAAAAAAAAAACAGCTTGGAGGATATATTCCCTGCTTTTAAATAACACAGATGTCTGGAACTATTTCTCAGATCATCAAAAGCGGTGACTAAGAAACAAGGGCATCGAACATAGAAAATGATTTCTGCTGACGTGGTTCTAAAATACCCCCCTTAACTTAGTCATTAAGAACATAAGCTCCTGCAGTTGGCAATTTTTTTCTCAAAGAAATGTGAAGATCATGTGCATTTATTGGTCACTTAAGTGTGTTTACACCATTATAAGTCTATACCTACAAATGTCTAATACCTATGACCAATACATACCATACATACAATGCATGCAGTGGATGCAACCCAGAGAGTAATTCAGATTCTTTTCCCACTTTACAGTGAGGCTAATGCCCCAGAGCATTTCCCTCTCAACTATGTCTCTGCCTCCAAGTTAAATGTAGCACAACAGGCTGTTAGAGATGGATAGATCCAATTTATCTCTTCAAAAGCATTACATACATTTCTCCAAGGATTCGTTCCAGTCCCTAAGGTTAGGATTTAATTAAAGGGGGGGAGCAAAGTAATGATTTTTTTTTATTTTTGAAGAAACTTAAAAATCTGAACTCATAAAATAAACTCTTACCCTTTCACAAACATAACATGGTGATATATACTTTTCTGGACCTTAATTATTTTCTGCCTTAATGTCCCTTTTCATTTAGTATCAGCAAAGTGATTCACAGCTAAAAAAAGAGGTGCTCTGAAAGAGTACCAAGAAATTGTTGGATTTTAAAATGAAGCTAGGGAAATGATAGACATTTATGCATCCCAATTTTAACATGTGTAACATGTGACAAGTGTTTCTCTGGGGTATATATATATATATATATATATATATAT
>NC_058134.1:93433910-93446928 GCF_016433145.1 Gracilinanus agilis | reverse complement strand
TCAGCCACTTCCCAGCTGTGTGACCCTGGGCAAGTCACTTGACCCCCATTGCCCACCCTTACCAATCTTCCACCTATGAGACAATACACCGAAGTACAAGGGTTAAAAAAAAATCAATCAGTTCATCTCAATTGAGATAGAAAATGTTTAAGCAGAACATGATATCTTTATGATATATACACATACATATATATGTATATATATATATATATATATTTGGCCTCTCTATGAGGCACTATTCATGAATTCTTGTGAATAAAAATCCATCTATTCCTCATGTTTTCCTCCTTGGCAGAAGAATCAGGAGTAGTACAAAGTAGCCTAAGAAGGTATTTAAACATGACGTTAAATGGGCTAGCCTAACCATTTATTTACCAGCAATACTGTTGCCATCCAACCTATTCCACATCTCTACCCTTAAGAGATCTTCCTAGCTTTCTTAGACTTTGCCATCCATTTTGACAACTCATTGGACCCATCCACCAAATGTTTCAGTGACCAGTTGCATCTTACAGATTTTAGTATCTATTTGACATTAACTAATTGCTAGCTAAGGGGCATTCTCTAGTTCATGATAACATGATGATATTTTGCTTTTGAGATTCCTAACTTTCTAAGCTGTGCTATTTTGACCATGACATCTTTATCTTCTACTTTTCTATCTTACACCACTAAAGCATGTCATCCCTCTTCTTCCACAATTTATAGGTTAATATTATTAACCCTCTTCTGATTTTTTCTTGACTTTTTGCCCTACCTGAGCCATCATAAACACTCTCTTTAAGAAGCCCTTAATAATATGTTAGACCTCCCTCTCCCCTTAAACTTCCCCTAGTATGGTATTCCTACCTCTGATTTTATCCATTTTCTTTACTCCCACATTTGGTATACAGAATATTGCTCGAAGAAGGCATGGAACCATAGTGAATTGTCCAGTTATAACTTTTATTTCTCCTTTTATCAGTCTTTTACTTCTTCAGTGTTTGTTATCCTTTTGTCATTTTTTAGCTAACTTTGTAAAATTTGTGTTACAAATCTCTTCTTCCTTGATCCCATTCTTCCTTCTAGTCTACAACTTAGCTCCTCTTTATAGAAAATATGGAGATCTTAGATCCAAACAGTTGTTGGAATTGCTGAACAAATTGTGGTATATGATGGTGATGGAATTTGTGGTGTAAGAAATGATGAACAGGATGATTTCAGAAAGAGCTGGAAAGACCTACATGAACTGATGCAGAGTGAAATGAGCAGAACCAGGAAGACATTGTGCACAGTAATAGCAATATTATGAACCAATCAAATGTGATAGACTTGGCTACTATAAGCAGCACAATGATCAAGAACAATTCTGAGGGACTTAAGAGAAGAAGAATGCTATCCACCTCCAGAGAAAGAACTGTTGGAATAGGAATACCAATAAAGGCATATGATTTATCATTTGATAATTTGTATATATGATTTGAGGTTTTTGTTTTATAAGATTATTCATGTATAAAATGAATAATATGGAAATGTTTTCATGATAATACCTGGATAACCTAGATTGAATTGCTTGCCAGATCTGGGAGTGGGGAGGGAAGAAGGGATGAGCCAATTTGGGTCATATAACTTCAGAAAACTGATATTTTCTTGTTTTTAAAATAATAATAAAATAAAAAATTTAAAGATCTAAAAAATTTCATGAGTTTATTCTCTCCTACTTTTATACTTGTGTTAAAGAAAAAAAAATATTTTATTTCCAAGAATATAACTTAAAACCTATGTTTGAATCTGTCCCTTCAATGCCCTTGATCTAATCCTAGCATGACACTACTATGATCTTTGTTAATTATTCCTCCTACCCCTTCTGGGATCTTTAGTTTCTTCCAAATCCCTGTCTTTTATACCAGTCAGTCTCTCCTTAACCCTCTGTAATCCAGAGTCTGTCTCCTTTAGTACTTTATTATTATAACCCAACTTTCACCAGATGACCTTCTAATTTTATGAAGCATAATAGTTTTTTCTCAATCCTTATTCTCTTTGTTTAGCTTTAGCATTCATTTACCTATCCTTCTTGTATTCTATTCTCTCTTGGCATTCTGGATGCCATATTCTAGTTATCCTCCCTCTCTGATCACTCTTTGTTTTCTCTTTTTCATCAAGAGATTTCTTCCTTTTCCTATCCTTTAAATGTGGGATTCCTAAAGACTCAATCATCATTTTCATGCTTTTATCTCTCTATACCAGTGATTCCCAAAGTGGATGCTACCACCCCCTGGTGGGTGCTGCAGCGATCCAGGAATGCAGTGATGGCCACACAGGTGCATTTATCTTTCCTATTAATTGCTATTAAAATTTTTAAAAATTAATTTCCAGGGGGCTAAGTAATATTTTTTTGGAAAGGGAGCAGTAGGCCAAAAAAGTTTGGGAACCACTGCTCTATACTTACTCATATGAAGATCTCATATAGGCTCACTTCTTTGAGTATTACTTAGGTACAAATAGCTTCTAAATTTCTATATCTATCCCTCAACTCTCTACACAACATCAATAGCAATATCTTCTGGTAATTCTCACTTGGATCACTTAAATTACTTTAAACTACCCATATAAAAATGGAATTGCTCCTATTTTCCTTAAGCTAACTTTTCTTTCCAACTTCACTATTTCTATTCCTATTTTTGTCATTTTGCCAATTTTCCTAGCTTAAATTCATGGTATCATATTAAATATTAAATTCTTTCTTTCTCTGCTTTCCTCCCTCTCTTTTCCCATAGCATATAAATTTTCAGATTATATATATTCTATCACAGAAATATTTCAAATCAGTTGTTTCTTGTCCTTTCCTACTTCTGTCATTCTAGTTTAGGTCCTTACTACTTCACACCTAGATTGTTAAAACAGCTTAACTGTTCTCCCTGTCTCCAAAGCACCTTGCTATTCAATGCATATACCAATTTATATTTTATTTTCAACATATTTATATCTTGTCCTCCAAATAGATTATAAAATCCTCAAGAGCAAGTATCATAGCTTACACTTATTTTCATCCCTATCATCTTAATATAGTTCCTTGCACTTAGTGAGTATTGATAAGTATATTGTTTTTATGTAGTAGGAAGAAAAGAACAATTAATTGTTCATTAAGTTGTTTATACAAGAATACAGCTATGCTTTGCTTTACTGTATGGTTGTATTCCTGAAAAGTTGAGAATATGTCAATTTTTTTGTATTTTCAGAGATTTTCATCTAGCAGAGAAACACCCAGCATTGAATAATTGTGAAGTGAACATTTACTTCTGCAATTTATAGAATATACACATTCAAATTTTCATATATTGAGTTGCCTTAAATCTGGGTTAATGGACTTTTACTAATTACTTTAATAGTTGAATGAATTTAAGGTTTCCTAAATGTGACCACTGGATTCAGGACATGGGTTATAATATTTCCATTTCTTCCCATCTTGTTCATTTGGAAACTATAATTTCTCTATAAATCCTCTGAAAATGAGTTATTGAAAATTTAGGAGACCTTCCTCTTCTTTTTTCCTCTTTTTATGATGATATCGTTATAGATTTTTAAAATGGAAATCATTGAGTTAAAAGATATGATTGGTTTTGTGATTCTGATTAAAAATTATCTTCCAACACTTCATAATATGTATGGTTTTTTTCACTACTCTGCAAACATTGGAATTTATCAGTTTTCTAAGTTTTTCTTTCATCTTAGTGGGTTAAAGATGGTATCTTAAGGCTGTTTTGATTTGTATTTCTCAGATTTACATTTTTGAACATTTTTATATAATTATTTACAATAACAGTGTCCTTTTATCATTGCTCCCTTGGGAAGTACCAATTCAGGTCAATGCACTAAGCATTTGCTAAATGCCTATCATGTGTCAGGTGGTAGAGATACAAAGAAAAAAAACTTGCATTGCTACTCATATTGATGTGTCAAGTCCTTATAGATTCTGAATGTCAGACTTTGATATATTTACTTGAAACATTTTTTCATAATCTATTTCATTTCCTTTAATTTCTTTAAATTTTAAAGATACCACTCCTCTTATACAAACAGGTGGCTTTTTTTAATTTTAAATTATTTTAAATTGTTTTCCAGATTACATGTTAATATAATTTTTATTAATTTTTCTGACATTTTACCATTTATGTTCTCTCCTTCCCAAGCCTTCTCCTCCACAAGAGAGCAAATAATATGATATAGGTTGAATATATGTTGTCATACAATATATATGATATGTTATACATGTTCATCATGTTGTAAATAGAGAGACATTCATGGAAGAAATAAAACAAAGAATAGTACACTTCAATCTACATGATTCTTTCTGTGGCAGTGGATAGCCTTTTTCTTCATGAGTTCCTTGGAGTGGTCCCAGATCCATGCATTGCTGATAACATTTAAGTCATTCAGAGTTGATCATCAAACATAATTGCTGTTACTGTGTACATTCTCTTGGTTCTGCTCACTTCACTTTGCATCATTTAATATGAGTCTTTCCAGAATGTGTGTGTGTGTGTGTGTGTGTGTGTGTATGTGTGTGTGATTGTCTTGTTCATCATTTCTTATGGCTCAATAGTAATCCATTATATTCATATAACACAACTTTTGTAGCCATTCCCCAATTGATGGACAGACATCCTTTAAGTTTCCAATTCTTTGTCACTACAAAAAGAATTTATATAAATATGTTTGTACACATCAGTCCTTTTCCCCTATCTTTGATCTTTTTGGGATATAGACCTAGCTACAGTATTGCTAAGTCAAAGGGCATGCACAGTTTTTGATGACCCTTTGGACATAGTCCCAAATTTCTCTCCAGAATTGTTGAATCAGTTCACAACTCCACCAACAGTGTATTAGTGTCCTAATTTTACCTCAACCTATTCAATATTTATCACTTTCCTTTTTTAATCATATTAGTCAGCCTGGTAGGTAGGAAGTGGTAACTCAGAGTTGTAATTTGCATTTCTTAATTAATAGTGATTTGAAGCATTTTTTATTTGACTAAAGATAGTTTTAATTTCTTTTTCTGAGAATAGCTTGTTCATATACTTTCACCACTTTTTAACTAGGGAATGCTTCATATTTTTACAAATTTGATTTAGTTCTCTATATATTTGATTAAAGAGGTCTTTGTCAGAGTGCAAACATCTCTTCATCTTTTTTATGGTCAAACCCATTTATTTTGTCCAATGTGATTTATTCTATTAATTTAATGGACAAAAATCTTCTTCCTGTCCTGAAACTAGGGCTATTCCTTTTTCTCCTGAACATATTTTTTATATTTATTTCTGTGTGTATATACATGTAAGTACACACATGCATACATATATAGAGACAGGTGTGTACATGCGATAAGACCTGATTTTTCATGAACTCAACACAAATTCAAGTGTAAATAATTGGCAATCAAGAAAACAAAGGTAGAAAATATGTAAAATAAACATGTTTAATAATGCACTAAATCTAAGCCAGTTTCCCAAGTAGTATAAAGTCTCATAGCAATTGCCCAGTCATGCTTATTCTGTGCCAAACATTACTTCCCAACTCAATCTTTTTCAGGAGTCCTTGTTCATCTTGTTCATACCCATTTATGGCTGCATCAGATCCAAACTTCTCTTTGCTTCATTAATGTTATTTATTTATTAGTAATGGCCTCAAAATATAAAAGCAGTGAAGCTGGTTGCTTTGATAATCCTAAGAAGCATTGTAAAATGTATAGGTATGATCATATAAGAAATATTTATGAGATAATAAGTTTTGCTATCATGTATGATTTTTCCACTTATGTGAAGTTTCTTAGAACATATAGGTTGTATAAAACAAGGTCCTACTGTATATAACATCAATTTCAATATATACAAATTAAAAAGCCTCTAAAACATGAATTATCCTAAAGATTGAATTAAGGGTCAGAAAGCCAAAGTGAAAATACATGTGTAGATATTGAAGTTAATATGTATATATGTGTGGATCCGCATATGTTTATAATAAGACACATATATAGATACCTATTTATGTACACACATAATTATATGTATGTGTATATAAGTATGTGCATACATATAAATATGCATACAAATACCTTTGATCTTTTAGTTTTTGGAGCCAGTGTATTGAATTTTTCAGCATTTTCTCTTTCTTAATTGTTTATCAGCCTACTTGTTTTTCCAGCCATATTTACTTGGATAATGCCCTTTGCCATGTCATTTTCAAATTATCATTAATGACATAATTCATTCTGTTTGTGTTCAAAACATACATTTATGATGTCTTTGGGGTCCATTTATTATTTCATTTCTCTGAAATTAAGATATTGAATGATGCTGAAAGTTTTATAACTCAAAAATTTTTGGCAATTATTTTCATTTTTGGAATAATAGTAGATTACCTGTTGAAGTGGGGCAGAGCTACGGGAGAGAAAGGAGAGAAAGACTTCTTGTCAAAAGCTAAACTCATCTTCTCAGTTCTTCTATAGATTTAGCAGGCAAATAAATAGTAAGATATTTTGAGAGTAATCTGGAAACTTTTCTCAGAACCTAGTTTTTCTTATTATCTCTGCTGCAAAGTTCCAAGATAATTTATTCATCTATGTTACCTACAGACAAATAAGTCTAGAATGTTGTAATAACAGAATATTAATTTATTTTTGTGGCAATGGAATCACCTCATGTTTTACATTAGATATTAATGTTCTTATATTAAAAAGGGGACAGGAATTTTTTCTAGATGTTGGCTTTAGACTTTTTTTTCTACACAAAATAGAGCTTTTTCATTTTTCCAAAGCTTCTTCTTCTTTGGAGCCATGGTGATTAATGAGTTTAATTTTTGCAAGCAACTGCCAGGAGGTGCTGAGTAAGATGTACATGCTGATTGTGTATAACCCTGTTCCTTTTAATTACTTTGATGATAACAATGCATTAATCAAGTGCATGAGAAATGCCTCCATGTAATGTACAATATTGATCCTTTTCATAAGGCATTGACTATAAAAATGATAATTATAATAATCCTTTTAAAATTAAATTCTGCCTAATACATTAAGTGTAAATGGCATTGAATTCCCAAGTGAAATATTCTCTTTTGATTCCATTTGAAGCAATAAATATTTAATTATCTTATTTACTTTTTCAAAGTAAACTTTTTTGTTTTCAGAATTTATAATATGTACCTTTAGAACAATCTGTTTTGCAGAAATTTTATTTTTTTATTTTTTTAAAACCCTTACCTTCCATTTTGGAATCAGTACTGCTTATTGGTTCCAAGGCATAAGAGCATTAAGGGCTACGCAATGGGGGTTAAGTGACTTGCCCAGGCTCACACAGCTGGGAAGTGTCTGAGGTCAGATTTGAACCTAGGACCTCCCATCTCTAGGCCTGGCTCTCAATCCACTGAGCTACCCAGCTGCCCCCTAGAATTTTTATTTTTTTAACGTAAGTAGAGAACATAAAAACTAGCATGGATCTTAGGAATAATTTTGATCATCTTTTTCAATGTACGAATGGGAAGACTGAGTTTTGGAGATATTGAATAAAGCAAATATGTTGTACTAAAATATTTTTGAATGTGGAAGCAGAGAATCTTATTTGAACTCCAGCTCTAATTTGTCATATGAATCTCATTTCCACTTTCTGATCTTCAAGTGCTTCTTCTGAAAGATGAGGACTTTGGGCTGACTTGCCTTTCAGGCCCATTGTAACATTACATCCTATTCTTTGCCTAATGTCTCACATAATATTTTGATAATGTTGAGAATTATAATATTATAGAATCTCTGAGTTGGGACTCAAAACCCATCTTTTAAAACCCACACCTGAATAGAAACCTCCTGTGTGACATTCTTCTCAGAGAAGTCAGCCAGTTTATGTTTGAATCCAACCCAGGATTCCTGACTTCCAATAATTTCCACATTACAATTCTGCTTCTTAAATCAGTCTTTAGGCCAAATTGTATTTAATAGATTATAGTTTTCATATATTTAACTTAGTAGTTATAACATCATGTTAATCATTTTGATATGTGCCTTTGAGTAACAATACCTTATGAACCCTGTAACAGACTAAATAAGTTTAGTTAAATATTCTAGTGAACATAGGTATCTGAGAATATTTTGCCTGTGTTTATTTTTTCAAATATTTTTCTAGATAGAAATTGTTTTCCTATTTTCCAGTTAGGTATGTTACTGACTATATTTGGTTTCAGACACGGGATACATTATTTTATATGGCTTGGTTAAGGAATAATGGAGTATTCCGATTAAACAAAAATAAAAGTTAATAATTGAGATATTTACTCTACAAATGTCACTAGCTTTACAAAAAAATGAACAATTCTCTGGCAACTATGGGAAATTTATTAGGCCCTTTCTCTTCTTTCTGCCCACGACAATAAACTCTATCAATGACCTTCTAAGAACTGAAAATATGCCATTTTAAGTTTAAAACCTTGAAATTCTTTCCACCTTCTTGAGTCTTTTAAAAATGCAAATAACCCTGGGGAAAGTCAGAACTTACGCTATTATTAATATTTTAGTAGATAGCTAGGTGGTACAGTGAATAGTGCTAGACATATCTTCTGAAGTTCAAATCTAGCCTCAAGTGCTTACCTTCTAACTAACCTTAGGCAAGTAACTTAATCCTGTTTTGCCTCAGTTTTATCATGTATTAAATGAGCTGGAGAAAGAAATGGCAAAGCACTCTAGTATCTTTGCCAAGAAAATCCAAACAAGGTCATGAAGAATCACAATGTATGAGAGACAACTGAAGGACCACATTTTAGCAGGGAATATATTTTCAGCAAGAGGAGAGGTAGGAGCTAACTGGGTAAAGGTGAGATGAACTTCATAATTTTCTCCAAGGCTAGACCTTCATATATTGATGAATAAGATTCTAAGAATAAAAACAAATAAAATCCAACTCAAAGTGAAAACCATACTGAATAGATTAGAATCAATAATGTTGATTATTCAAAGGAGGCACTGGGAACTTACAGAGAGACTCAGGGCCATCATTATGCAATCATTTCTCCTCCTACTTTTGATTTGGGATTTCTGGTTCCTAGAGTTCTGTGTAAGTACTAACTCTTATTCCAGGTACTTTTTGACTACTTCTTAAAAACTTAATTCAATTCAGTACTCATTTAGTACTTCCTATATATAAGGCATGTTGCTAGGAGATTATTATAAGATAGATGACAACTAGCTGTATGAAACTTACCCAATATAATTTAGTTATCCAAAAGCACATAATATCTTATTTAAGTGGAAGAAGTAAAGGGTAATGTTGCTAAACTAGCTATATGCCCTGGACAAGGCACTTTGCCTCTCCAGCCTTTAATTTTCTAATTGGTAAATATTTTTAAAAACTCTTACCTTCCATTTTAGAATAAATACTTTGTATTGGTTCCAAGGCAAAAGAGTAGTAATGGCTAGCCAATGGGTATTAAGTGATTTGCCCAGGGTCATAAAACTATAATGTGTCTGAGTCCTAATTTGAACCCAGGACCTCTACATCTCTAAGCTTGGCTCTCCATCCACTAAGCCAACTAGCAACCCCTCCATCTGCAAAATTTAATGAGTAGTTTGATTAATGGAATTTAGAACTAGAAATAACCTTAGAAATAATCTAGTTTAAATCTCTCATTTTAAAGATGAGGAAACTGAGGGCAAGAGAGTTTTGGTGATTTAGGTAATGTAACATTGCTAGTCTCTCTGGAAGGTAGATTTTAATATGTGTGGAACAAGGACTCCATGTACTTTAATAAACAAAGCTAAGGGACAAGGAGAGGTATGAGGCAGAAGCTATTGAAGCATGAAACAGAAAGCAGTATGACATTGGCTAAGTTGAAGACCAGCTTGGACAGTTTGACAATGCTTCTATGAAGGAGGTTATATCACACTCAGGAAAAATATCTAGCCATCTGGGATTGTGTCTTTTGTGTACTTTGTGCTCTATCCTGGCCCCAGCTGCTATTAAATGACCAGTACAAAATAATTTTCATTTTTCATGTAGGTCATTTTTCTTCATCTGGGTGAAAAAAATAGACATTGGCCCTCCCAAACTCATTCCAGTTTCTCAGTTCTCCCCTCTCCCTTTCTTATCTATACCCAGTAACATGATCAAATATATAACAAATATATTTATTGTGGCAAAACTGCATGCTTTTCATAATCTTCCCAGCTTTTTACTTTCCTGTGAGGCAAGCAGACATGACCCCTAAATGACTGCTTATCTAATAAAGTGGAGACAGGGTTGCCATCAAAGATGGTAAAAGCATTTCTATTAGAAAGAACTTCCTATGATGAGTGGGGACCAATGATTTTCCTAATGGGGTTGCTAGCTTTACTGAATAGCCAATCACTATTGATAATTGTTCCTTATTCTTATCCTGCTGTTCCTGAGAGATCACATCAATCAGCGGAGCCTTTGTTTCCCCAGGTACAAGAGGAGCACCTGAGCTGAATTCTAATGGATAGCCTAGCCTGCCAATGATCTTTTTAATGGTGTTCCCTCTGCTCCAACAGCTGTTTTATTTTGCAACAACAATGAAAAAGAATCTTGTTAACATACTGCTTCATTGATAATGGGGTTAGCTGGATGATCTCTGGAGCTGTAAGGGACCTTGAGATGTCATTTAGTCTATCTTCCTCTCTTCAGGCCAAGTAGTGTATAGAGTGGAAAAGCAGCTCAGTTGGCTTGAGCTCAAATGGGGGTTCTGTTACTTAATACAAATGCAATCCTAATCAAGTCACTTCCTCTCTCTGGTCTTAAGTTTCCTATCTACAAAATCGGGGAAGTTGATTCTGTAGTATCTTGCAACTCTAAACATATGCTATCATAAATTGCTCTTGAACAAAGAAAATCTATCCTATTTGAACAACCATTCTTGCTACCCAAGGAGCTAAATAACTTCCCCAAACTCTCTGTTACTTCTTCCCTTGTTGTCGTACTCCAGATTTTTTTTACTTATTTCTAATTTAATTCTATTTACCTATTTCAGTTTTTACTTATTTTCTGTCTTGTTTCTCTATTTTTTATACACATAGAAAATCTCTGGACAGGATCCTCATGTCATCATAACCTTGAATACATTTGAAATTTCCTTTGGTATAGCCTTGACTTTGAGTGCCTTTCCTTTGGACTGAATCTATGTAAACTGAACATCCATTCAGTGTAGATATTCTTGAAGAGCTGTCCAAGGTACCAATAAGTGACATGTCCAGATTCCTACTATGTATCAAAGAAAGGACTTGGGTCATGCTAACTTCAAGACCAGCTATCTATTTCTTATATACTCTGCTTTAAACTAATTCCTTTGGCTTCTTCTTCTATTAATGCCATGTGCATCACTTAATTTCACAAAACATGTAAAGCTGTACTTATGTTATTTTTTGTCCAATTCTTCCATATTTTCCTACCCTAAAGTTTCAAGATGCCACTCACTAGACACCATATTAGAAATCATGAGACCCAATATGGTAATTGTGTGAATTTGGGAAAATTATTACCCTCTCTATGATTCAGTTCCTAATCAATAAAAGTTGATCTTCTAGACACCTATAAGGTTCCTTGCCACTCAGGAATTCATTCATTTGGTGGAAAAGTTTGGAAAACTTGCACTCCTAGATCTTTAAGTCTAGCATGCATCTCATTGTCACTTTTTGGTAGATGGTTTATCCACATTATGAATTTTCACTGAGCTAGAAGATGATTGTGGCTAATTAGCAAGAAGGCTGTTTTCTTTTGGGGTGAGAACTTATACATTTTATGTAAATTACATCATTTTATAGCAAACACTTCAGAAATATTTTGCTTCCTTTCAGAATTTGTCTGTTTGCTTTCAATTCATTATTTTTTCATGTATGAATATCTCATTGCCATCACTGGCTCAGTACCGGAGAAAGAAAGAAAAAGAGGTAGAGGTCCCAGGTTAGCTAAATGCACATCATGGAGAAAGACAGAATCCATGTAAGTACAGTAAAGTAACAAGTCACCATTGATTAGAAGTTTGGGTCTTTTCCCCATCATTTTTATTGAGAATTTTGTACTATAGTTTCTCTTTCTGTGATCCTGGTACAATTCATTCAGCTGACATGTAGAAAGACAAGCCAAGATGTCTTTGAATTGCATATCATTACAGCAAAACCAAGGTTCCCTAACCAACTTGCAAACTTTCTGCCAGAAAAAAATGATCCTGCATACTATCATCTATTTGAAATAGCCTAAGGCTTTCTAGCTTAAACTCTACATATTTCTGTGATAGAAAACAAGAACTAATAATAAAAATTATACAGAAAGTGAAAAATATCTTGGGGAGGAAAGATGGCAGAGAGGGTACTGAATGTCATCCATAGCAAGGTGAACCCTGACACTTGTCTGAAGTGACATTTTTCTCTTTGTCCTTCTGTAAAATGGTTATGTAACTCCTGTCTCCTGAAAGAAGATGGGATCTATGCATGTGTGAAGTTTGTAAGCTCCTACTTAAAATACAGTTTTAGAAGGCATTGCTTGGAGATCCTGCAGGTTTGATAATATGATTGGGTAAAAGGTCTCCTTTGCATCTAGGAGAGACAGTGGTAGCCTGGATTAATATATAATCACAGGGATATGAAGACTATCTCCTAGATCTAAGAGAAGTCTAATAAGCAGGTCTATTTTTAAATATGTCAAATGCAGCCAAAGTGCATGCAATTAGACAAGAATATAGTAGAAAATGAAGAGATACATTATTTTGGATTTGTTGCTCTTTGACCACAATAGGATTTGTTCTGCTAGAACTCCCTGTGCATTACTAAAATAAGGGGCTTCTTAGATGTGGAGTACAGACTGCAGACTCTCAAGGGTTGGAAAGTGGATTGACATAGCAATGTGATGGGTCCAAACCATGAGATAGTGGGTGCTATGTCCTGATTGGGCCTGTTACATTTCTTTTAATCTACTTCAGACCTCTGAGAGTTTGTGCTCCCTCTATCCTCTCTCTCTCTCTCTCTCTCTCTCTCTCTCTCTCTCTCTCT